>NW_021940928.1:0-222959 GCF_004337985.1 Pyricularia pennisetigena | reverse complement strand
GACCAACGACCCACCAGGGTGATACCTTTATCGACGTCGCGTCAAGCTCAGAACTTTGTTTGTTTCCTTTCCTCTCCTCAGAGTAGAATCTTCGTCGATAGGCGCCAATAGACTAGCTTCCGTGCTATGCTTACCCTGGCCGTGACACACGTTAACGTATTAATATTACCTGCTTTTTTATATTTTTATATTTAGTTTTAACCTTTCGAATTATTATTACAACCAGGTATACATTCGAGAATTTTAATATATTAAACGCTATCGACGAAAATTTTAAACTGAAGAGATAAAAGAAATTACAATCGACGACGCGCTTAAGAGACGCGTTTAAATTTGGAGTTAGTGGACCTTTATCCGATCCCTGGCTCGCCGTGGAACCGAGTCGTGATTCTAAGGGTAGGTCTGGGGGCCTAATCCTTACAGTGGCCAAATTTGGGGGTAGCCAAGATGTGGGGCCCAAAACTAATTTAAAGTGGACGTTAACTCGGATTTAGACAGTCTCGTTATAAACGCCCATGTGGTTAGCCTTCGAAGGGATATTTATGGGAATAGCCTCGATCGATATATTAGAAAGCGGTGTGACGAGTGTGACGTTGCCATACTATGGCCTCTAGGTGGTTTATAAAGAAGTCGTCCAGTCGACCCGATTAAACATTTCTGATGGAATTTCTTCGGTATCGTCCTCCATGAGAACGGGATCTGAGTTTAAAATTCTTCTGAACCAATCTTGCCCTAAAGCTGGCCCTCGGAGTCCTGCGCTCAGGACGAGCGAAGGGGCCAGAGGGAACAATATTGTCAAACGCCGTTCGGCACAAATATGTCTCAGTTAAATATCTGATTATATGAAAAGGCTCAGTAGAGGTAAAGGCCAATAGGAACGAGCCCGTCACAAAAGGCTTTTCTGTTATTAAAGTTTCCCCGGTCTTCACCGTTAAATGAGGCATGTTATTACAGGAACGTGATAGGAAGACCTTTGTCTCAAAGTGTTATAAGGTGGTGAGTATATAGAAAACTTGCCAGGCTAAATGTCACGGCCAGGCATACATTGGAGAACCTCAGTGTATTAGGCGCTATCGACGAAAATTCTAAACTGAAGAGAAGAGAGAAATTACAATCAACGACGCGCTCAAGAGACGCGCTTAAATCCGGAGGTAGTGGACCCTTTGTCCGATCCCTGGCTCGGCGTGGAGCCGAGTCGTGATTCTGAGGGCAGGTCTGGGGGCCTGATCCTCACATTACCCCCCTCTAAGGCCTGATCGACGTAGGCGGTCAGAGTCTTGAGTTTGTCACGTGTGTCTCCTCGGGGCTTTCCGCCGCTCTCGTGTCTTTTTCGCATCGTGCTCGGCAACATTGTCCTCGGGTCCGTCCTCCGCAAAAAACATCCTCTGCTGCGCTCCTGATCCACTGTTGCAAATTTACCGGAGGTCCTGCTGCGTCCGGGTACTCCCTGTGAAAGGTATCCAGCAGTACTGGTGAATTTTTCAAGTCGCGGGCCTCATACCATGTCTCATCAGGGTCGAGTCCGACCCACGATACCTGATATTGCAACGTCTTCTTTCGTCCGAATAGACGTGAGGCCAACACTTGCTCCACCTCCCACTCCGGTTCTCCGTTAATTTCGACCGGTGGTTCCGGCTTTTGATACTGCTGAGGTAATGGATCCGTTGCTGCCTTGCGCAGTCGGCTGGCGTGGAACAGCTTACTACCTTTATACCAGGCAGGGGTGTCGAGAATGAAGCTGTGGCCCTTTTCCTCGAGAATCGTCCATGGTCCTGCATTTTGCGAGTCCAACTTGGTCGTAGGAGCTTCGGTGGAAAAACCCTTTTTGCTAACGTAAACCGCATCTCCCACCGTAAAGTCGACCGGTCGCCGCTTCTTATTAGCCTGCCTCTGTTGCTCTATCTGCGCTCCGAGTCCGTTGTTGCGGGCCAGTTCCTGAGCTTGCCGGGCTTGGCGGACCATTTCCAGCGCCTTTTGTTGCTGACCGGTCTCCAGGTCTTCTTCGGGTAAAGGTAAAGAGAGCGGGTCTCTAGGGCGAGCTCCGGTTTCTGCTTCGATCGGTGCCATGCCAATAGAGGCGTGAACGGACGAGTTGTGGCCGAAGTCGAAAGCGGGGATATGCCGTCGCCAATTCGTTTGGTATTTGTCTACATAAAAGCGCATTTTCTGATCCAATTCAGCGTTGGTAATTTCGACGCTGCCCTGACTTTGAGGGTGGCGGGCGTTTCCATGTTTATGCTTTGTTCCTGTCAACTCGTTTAGAGTGTTTAGGAACTCGGATATAAACGGTCCGGCGTTGTCGGAAAGCCATAAATCGGGGACGCCTTTCCAACGGTACACGGTCTGATAATATCGCATGGCCAAGGTCTCCGCGGTGTCCGTCTTTTTTCCCGGTAGGGTGGCCAAAAGTTTGGTCAATCGGCAGATGAAGACCCAGACGTAATTATAGCCTTCTTTATCCTTGGGCATATCTTTGCCGTCTACCATTACGTGCTGCCAACACCGTCTAGGGATCTCCAGTGGGTGCAGCAGCCCAGGCGTCTTGTCATGTCGTACCTTGTTGCGCTGACATTCGCGACAATTTTTGATGTAGCGTTTGACGTCTCGATTTCGGTCGGGCCACCAATAGTCCTTTTTCAGGCGGCTGAGGGTTTTATTCTGGCCTCCATGGCCGAAGATCTTGGGCTCATGAGCTTCGCGGATGAGAGCCGTTCTTAAGAAGATTTTGCCATCCTGGGTAGTCTCGGGTACCGTTAACAAATTGTCGTGGTGACCTAGGTTCTGTTTCAGGTTTTCTTCCAGGATAAGGGCCACCAGGTCAGCTCCCTGCGGTGCGGAGGGTTCCAAGTTGCTAATGGTTGGAAGAGGTTCGCCGGGTCGGGAGTCGATCTTTTCTGGAGGGATTAGTGCAATGGTGCGGTCTAACACAGCTCGGGCCTTGACCGTAGGGTTGTCGATGGTTTTGCGCGAAAGGGCATCGGCTGCCACATTATCCTTGCCGGGACGGTATTTAAAGGTGATGTCGAAGTTGGCCAGGTAGTCAGCCCATCGTATCTGGCGAGCGGACAAAAGTTTCTTGGTCGACCAATAAATTAGGGCCTGGTGATCGGTGAAAACACAGAACTTGGTACCCAACAGGGCTGGTTCGAAGTCCTTTAGCGTATTAATCACAGCTAATAGCTCCTGGTCCTGAATCGGATAGTTTTGTTCAGCAGGGGACATGGTTTTGGACGAATAGCCGATTGGCTTCCAGCTGCCATCGTCCTGTTGCTGCCACACGACACCGGCGGTGGCCCTGCCACTGGCGTCGGTGTCCATCCTGACAGGCATACCGGGTTTGAAGAAACTCATCACGGGGGCGGTGATCACCAGCTGTTTCAGCGCTTCAAAGGCAGATTTCTGCTCGGGGCCTCTTTCGAACGGGACTCCCTTTTTCAACAATCGGGTCAGAGGTTCTGCTTGTTCGCTGGCGTGATGGCAGAACGTCCGAACGAAATTGCATAAGCCTAGGAAGGATCGTACTGCGGAAACGGAGGTGACGTCGTCCCATTGCCAGCTGGTGATGGCTTCGACCTTTTTGGGGTCGATGCGGATACCTTTACCGATCTCTAGAAGTAAACCCAGGTACTCGATTTCGAAAACGCCGAAACTTGACTTTTTGATATCGCCTTGGAGTCCGGCTTTGTGCAGCCTGTAAATAACCTCCTCGGTTTGCTCAAAATGGACTTGCTCCGATTTATCCTCGGTATAAATCAACACGTCGTCTGCGTAGGCGCTCGCGAAAGCGTCCAGCAGTTCATTAAGCTGAGCGTTGATAAAAGCTTGGAACCAGGCGGGTCCGACCTTCAGTCCAAAGGGTAGGACCTTCCACTGAAATGTGCCTTGTCGCGTTTTGAACGCCGTTAAATACCGTGACTTCGGATCCATTAGCAATCTGTTAAAAGCTCGAATAATGTCGATCTTGGTCATCCTCCGGGCTTTTCCACACTTGCTCAACGTCCCGGCCACGTCGGGGGCAAGTACTTGTCGTCCTTTGATGAATTTGTTTACCCATCGGTAATCCACGCAAAAACGTTGCTCCTTCGATTGCGGTTTAGGAACGAACAGAGTTGAAGCTGCGGTCTCCTCCATGGTCCGTTCAATGAAATCGATCCTCAGAAGTTCGTCGATGGTTTCTTTTTCCAACTCCATCATCGCGAAAGGGGTCGAATAGCGCGCTGGCCTCCCCTCCAAAGGTTTCTCGAGTTCCAAAACCACGTCGAAGCCGGGTCGGCTAGGCGGGAGAATCGTCGACGCCTTTTTGGAAAAGAAACCCTCAAGGTGGGCAAGTGCTTTGGGTAACTTGGCTCGTACTTGCGCGATGTGCTCCGGGTCTTCGTCTGCAGGGAATGGAATGGGACGTCCATCGTGAGTCTTGTTCCACTGCAGGGCTGATACCGCATTGAGGCTGGTCGTAGGCGTATCGTTTACTGGTACCAGCGGTATAGGCTCCGTGGGTAACGGGGATCGCTTCCATCGATCTTGACGTGGGTCGTTAAGAAGGGCACAAATATTGGCTGGCAGGGCTTTGTTGGAAACGGTCTTTGGGATAGTCGGAAAGGCGCTAATTTCTGCGATCTGAGCCTGGTTTCCGTGTTGGCGTTTAGGGCCTTGAAGTATCTTGCGGACCTGGATGCGACGGTCTTCTTGTTCCATCTTGCGGTCCCGGCGGACTGCGTCAGCTTGGGCCTCGAGGTCCAGAGGCGGATTTGAACGTTGTACAACGATTGCCGGTGAGTATTGGGCCATGGCGGGCAGGTCGTTGGGCCAAACGAAGCTGCGGGTAGCTGGGAATAAGCCTACTCGATGCTTCGTCCACCATTCTTGTCCGATAAACACATCGTGTGCCGTCTCGAGGAGGATGAATTTCTGCCGTGGGAATTGTCGTCCGTCGATTTGCAAAGTGAGCCGAAGGTATTCGGTGGCTCTTGCGGTAACTTTCCGGTTAAAATCTCCAAAGTCCAAAGGTTTGGGGAGCTTTTTGATAGGTAGCTCTAAACGTTGGGCAACCTTTTTCGCGAGGCTCGGTCGAATGGATAAATACACATCTGCTCCGGTGTCACAGAGAGCTTGGGCGTTGAGACCACGACCTTTGTCTTGCAGTTGAATGGGAGCAAGGAAGGTGTTTAATTTGGGTGATCTATCGATTTTAGCTATCTGAGGCATGCAGACTGCCGAGGAGACTTCCGGCAGCCTTAGCAGTTTTCCGAATCCGACGAAGATGAGCTGTGGCCGGATCGTTCACCAGCTTCTCGATCGCCTTCGTGTTGAAGGGCGAGGACGGCGGCGATGTGAGCGGCCTTTTGGGGGCAATTGCGTGCCAGGTGCCCGGCTTCTTGGCAAAGGAAGCATTTACCCTCAATGACCAATTTGGCGTTTTCTCTGCTGGGCGACTTCGGTGCGTCAACGGTCTGTGTGCGGGCTTGGTTCTTGGCTTCCTGGCTGTGCCGGCGATTCTCGCGTCGACGCTGTTTGCGTTCGGCGCTGGCTGAACGCTCACGGCGCTCTTCCCTCTTTTTGCGGTTCTCGCGGAGCTCCTCCCAAGCGCGTTGTTGGGCCAGCGCCGAGTTCGCAACTTCTCCGGCAAAGGTCTCGTACGAGATATTTGGGTCTTTGGATAGGCTGAGAAGCTGGGGGTTCAGGTTGGCAGGAATGTGCTCATAGAGAACCAACTTGCGTTCCGTTTTGGCAATGTTGGCTTTATCGGCTAGGCTGTTAACCTTGCCAATAAACTGGTGGATGTCTGTTGACTTGTCCGACAGACTAAACTTCAGGTGACGAAGCTCCTCACGGGCTTTGGAGGCTTGATTGTCATCGTGGTAAACAGCGGCTAGGGTCGCGACCATTTCGGCCGCGCTGCTGAAAGGCATAATGGTGGATTCATAGCGGCCTTGGATAAGGTCGTTGGCAAGCCCTTCAGTGAGGGAATTGATCACCGCCATGCGGCTTCTTTCTGTTTTGTAAGTTTCGTCGTCCTCTACAAATTTATCTGCGATTTTGGTGATCCATTTATCAAAACGATCCTTATCACCATCAAACATGCCGGGGTCGATGCCGGCTTTACGTGCCGTCCTGTCGTAGGCAGGGTTTTTAGCATTTTGGTTACTTCCGTAAGGCTTAAATGCTGTCCGGGCAGCGATACCATGGGGCTTAAACTCAGCCCCTCCAAAGGCGCTGTTCAAAGGCGTAATACCGCGGGTTTGACGGGTGGCATTGTTACTCCGGGTGGCGAGCTGGTCTTTAAGTTGGGCAATGGTGGCCAAAAGATCTTGCAGCTGTGATTGAGTGATTGTAGCCTGGCCGGCAGTGTTTTCGCTTTCGTCTGCCATTTCGCTTCTCATTTGGGCGGCAGGCGAGGGCGCTCTGCTTGGAGATTTCGGAATTTCGTTCCTGCCGTCTGACGTCTTGGCAGAAGGTTGGTGGGGAGGGCTTCGCGCCTCTCCTGGGTGCTCAGAAACTGACTCGTACTCGTACGATCCGTCAACTTCGATGCTGTCGACTGGCTGATCTTGCTGTGTCGTATTGGGGCTCAACGGGCTCTTCAGGCTCTGTGTTGGCGCTGGTAGGAGCGGGCTCTACTGGCTCTGGGCTCACTGGGGCAACTGTAATCTCTCCGTTTTGGTCCGAGTCTTCGGTGTTGGGAGTAGCAGTGCCTGAAGCCAAATTATCTGGCTTTGCTGAGTTTGCGTTTGTCACGCGTTGGGATTGGCGAATCGGTGGGCCGTAATTCTTACGCGGCGACATTGATTTCGCGAATGGTGTCCTCTGTTTCTGTGGCCTAGTTTACCGTCGCGCACAGCCGACGTAGTGAATGATTGAATGAAGGGATTGAACGATATATTTTAATTGCTTCACCAGCAAATCATAGTGAGTTTAGAATTATGTCACGGCCAGGCATACATTGGAGAACCTCAGTGTATTAGGCGCTATCGACGAAAATTCTAAACTGAAGAGAAGAGAGAAATTACAATCGACGACGCGCTCAAGAGACGCGCTTAAATCCGGAGGTAGTGGATCCTTGTCCGATCCCTGGCTCGGTGTGGAGCCGAGTCGTGATTCTGAGGGTAGGTCTAGGGGCCTGATCCTCACAGTAGTATTAGTTAACGCCGGGCTCGGCCTGGCTTGTTAGCCGGCCGTTAGCAACCTCCCGAGGGGTATCTCGGCGCACATTCTATCTTCTCTATTTACACAGGGAAAAAACAAGGAGGGCAGAGGCGGATCGTGCCTGACCGGGTTCGGGCCCGGTCATGCTTAGGGGGTTAGTTCACTGACGCGACCCCGTGTCTTAAGGTGCAAGGAGGGTTCGTCTGACGGCTTGCGCCGTGAAATATGGGTGGAGAGGTAGTAGGTCTATTCCTTGTCAGGGTTTTCGGGATCGCTTACGATTGGTCTGCCTAGGCGTAGGGTGCGTTCAATTTATCTCAGAGGCTTCCCAGTGTAGCTGCTTATTATGCAGGAGGCCCTCCATATAAGAGGCTAAGGAACAGCGCTCCACTCACCAGTATGCCTGCTTGTCAAGCATGTTGGAAGCCTACAGTTGGTGCTAAGAATTTTCCACAGTGCCATGCGGGAGGCCTGCTGCTATCCTACAGGTACATCCTACAAATAGAAGCTCGGCGGTCATCGCTTGTAAGAATCACGAACGAGCATCTGGACTCTACAGGCACCGCCAGAAGTGGATGGATATTTAATTTGCATAGAAAAATAGCCAATTGCGGGCTGAATATTTGCTTGGCGGTGATTGGGCGATGGTAGCGAGTGTTTCTGTTGTGATAACGGTTGCTATCAGCATTGCTACGAAGTATGTTTTCCGATTTCGTAAGAAAAAGAGGGAAACGGCCGAACCATTCTGTCGGGTCGATGGGACCAACCTATTACGAAGCAATGGCAAGGGTGCACCCTTTTTGGCGAGTTTGTTGGCCAATTAAAGTTAATCTCCAGCCGCTGACGTTGATGTAACCTCCATCGCCCCCTCCCTCGCCCCACCATGTATCGCATTAGTCCCGGCTGATTACAAGTTCGTTGGGCTTTACCAGAATGTCAACATTGGCATCGCAGTCGGAGTGGGTCATTTGTGAGGCAAAGAGGAGAACTCCGTCTCATGAGCCAGGGGAGGGGGATGATGTTGGTGAAGTTTGACTACCTCTATTTTATTTGTACAGGCGGGCAGGCGGCAATTTTCCCTCTCTCTCTCTGTCCCTATGTCCTTGCCCTGTCACGTTCAATACCCTGTTTCTCCATGCTGTCTCGCCTTTCCGACCCCCATGCCTCGAGCCTCCGCGGGTTTTGGACACACCAAAGCGCAAGCTCGCGCGTTGCCAATGTATCCTCAACGCAGTCGTGACCTTGCCGGCCATGGTTCTGGATATCGATCTCCACGAGTTGCTTCATCAAGTCTTTCAGGCCCCAAACGCGTCGAAATGATTCCACGCCACCAAAGACAGCTTCGGCAGTCTGCAAAGACGTATCGACAATTCGAGTGTGGACAACGCGGAGAGCGTGTAGATCGTGTTCCAGACCATGGCCGATTAAAACAGTATCGACATCAACATACTCCCACAGCTCTGCCCTAGCAGCGCGCCAGCTCGCAAGGCAGTTCCTGCTTGACTTGGCTTCCCGCAAGGCGCGGGATGTGATGCCACTGTGTTTGGTGCGCCAGTTGATTACTTTTCCCGGTGGCTGAACGAAATTATTGATGAGGACCTCGCCTGTCAGAACATCAACAGCGCAAATGTAGGCGATCTCGCTTGGCTCAGTCCTGCGTGGTTTCCTTGATCGCCCATTTGGGCTTCGGCTGTTTTTCTGATGTATTGGTTGATGCAACGATGGAGGACTGCCGTTGAAATGATTTTTTCTTTCAAACCCAGGTCCAGCCTGGTTCTGATACTGTTTTTCAGTTGCTGTTGGAGCCTCTATACCCACCATCTCACAGTCGATAGCCACTGCCCGTCGCTTCGGAGCGCAGTTGCTTCGCGGCCGGGAAGGCAAGATGTCCTGGAGCATGATCCCTGCAGGAAGTCTGATGCCTTGGGTAGTTATCACCAAGAAGGACGAATCTGTGCCTCCTTAGCTGGCTGGAGGAGTGACATCTCTGTTTCAGAGCGTCATATATGATGTCTTGATCGGCAGTCGACAGGGTGCTATAGGTGTTGGACCCGTGTTGGAGCGCCTTCTGCAAAGAAACATTGATGTCGGAGTAAGGGCCGCTTTGAAAAGTGACAAATTCAACCTTGAAACTCTTTAGCTGCTGCTGTGGCGTTTTAAAAAGAGCCGGGAGATTTTCCGAACGTTGCAAGTCTGGCTCCCCCGAGGGTAGCGGCATCCTAGCGGCGTCACTGCTGTTCTGCGACGAGCCGGCCACAGCCAAGCGTAGCGAGTGTAGATTCCAAGTATCCATGAGGTCGGTGTCGCGGTTCGGGAAATATCAGAGTATATCTCGGTACTGAAAAGTGCTAAGTGCTAATGTTGGCTTTGATGAAAACTGATGAAGGAATTGATCAAGGGCGAAAGGTTGCAAAAGTATCGATAGAGAAAAGGGTGTAGACTAAGCGAGGCCGTCTTATTATTCTTCACCAGCATTTCCAATACAGTACCACGATTAACTACCGCACTTTTTAAATTGACGATTCTTTACATATATGTGTTGTCACTTTCTTATTTGTTTCCACCACACCATCTCACAATGACGCGGTGTCACACCACATGCAAGCGGTCACTTAATTATCCTACACGACGATAGAATGTGCTGCGTCTATAGTCAACTCATCAATTGATAAGGAACATCCATGAAATAAATGCAGTCTGTAGCGAGCAGCGGAACCCTGCGAAGTCAACAAATAACGCTGCTTTTGAGCTATCAAGCCGGTGTGATGAACTGCTAAAGTGCAGACCAGGATTGTTTGTATGCCCTAACACGCATTTTTGTATGCTTCTCCCCACCGGATGCCAACAAGAGGCCTCCTAGATGGTGGAGAAAGTGTAAGACGATCCGCCCGTAAGCCCCCACTGTCGCAATGAGACGCCGAACCCCGCAGTTTGTCGCCCCAGGCTCTCAAATCGGATTGCGCTCTTGCTCCAAGCCGCGGATAATGGAGGGCCTCCTGCATAGCTGAGAAAACTCAGGCCGGCTTGGTTGCTTGGTTGAGCGAATGATTAACATTATGGCGATTGTGTGCGGCATTAGGCAACCTCATGTACATTTCTTACTGATATTATTCGTGGACTACTCAACAGGGCTGTGTCCCACGGGTTAACCTGGCTTATTGCCAACACATCTGCGGGTAAATTGTTGAAAGGAGTGATTATCAATGGAAAATGCAAGTAAGTTTGATTGGAGCGCCAGCTGTACAAAGGGATGGAATAGGTATCGCGAAAGACTTCCTCAGTTCAGACATTCCGCTCCCCATCGCTGCCGTTGTTACTTGTCACGGCCAGGGTAAGCATAGCACGGAAGCTAGTCTATCGGCACCTATCGACGAAGATTCTACTCTGAGGAGAAGAAAGGAAACAAACAAAGTTCTGAGCTTGACGCAACGTAGATAAAGGTATCACCCTGGTGGGTCGTTGGTCAGGCGTCGGGGTTAGGGTCTGGTGATCTCATGGTCCAGATGTCACATGGGGGTCGGAAAGAGCCGATGTATGTCGCCGTTGTATAGGTTCTCAGGGGCTCATTTGGCGGGACACTCAGTATATTTTCAAAATGGCTAACAAAGCCAAACTCAGTGAAACTATGAAATGCTTAAAGTCGAGATTGCACCTGATTTATTCCCGTTTTTCTTTGCTGTTCTTTCTGACAACTCGCCCAGCATGCCACCAAATACACAGCTTCAATCTGTTGCGGCTTTTACGCCGCAACCTTCCTCCATGACTATCGTTCTCGGGTTCCAGGATCGAACCGTGGCTCACAAAATCATTGAGACGCATCAAATCTGAAACGCCTCATCGTTTTCCTGCCTCGATTTTCCCCCTCCCACGTTGTTCTTCATGCACTTCGTGCATTCACTTGTGCTGTACGTAGGATCGTTTTCCCAGGAGGGACAGATGCCAGTCTTAATTGCAGTTTGACAGTTTTCCGGTGCGTCATCTTCTTGATGACCACAGGCGTAAACTGTGCAAGAAAACGTGCACATTTTCTGGTAATGATATCGATACATGTAAGCATATGAACGTTAATGGAAGGCTTGAGAAAGGGCTGCGAACCTGGTAGGGAAGAAGAACAATCTACTCTAAAGGGCTTGGCCTTCTTCAAGTGGGCGAAATAGGCTTGTACGAGCAAATTCTGTATATTGTCTTTTGGTTAGCCGTACACCTATAGCCAGGTCTCCGGTAGAGTTGTTGAAATGAGGAAGTAAAACCTTTTCAACTTTGTTTGTCAACGAAGTAAAGGCATTGGAAGGGAATGAGGGCAGCTAACAACTCACCACTAACTAGTAACAGAAGCCAATCTCAGCGTAGCAGAGTAAATACAACAACTCAAGACTTTTGGCAGTGTCGACTTTTACGGTAGCATCAAGCAAGCTTACCGCACCAGCATCCTTTTCAATCCTGACCCAAGATTTCGGGCTTTTCGGACTTGCCTACCTCTGCTGTTTGGTCTGCCGAACTTGGTGACGGCTGCGAGTCGTCACACCGCTCCAGTGGAACACAAATAGCGCTGCATTCCGAACATGCCATTTCTTTGATCAGGGAGCGCTTGGGTGCGCATTCCGATTTGCAGCAATTCTACATCTACCAGAAAAATCAAATTTGGACCCAAAAGTTGAGAAACCGAGGCGTGCTATGTGCCACCCGCCGGGGAAGGCTGCATGCAAGGTTGCATGTTTGTCACATCTCTTGGTATTAAATCTGTCAGGCATCGAGGAGCGTGCTGAGGCTAGTTATAGCTCGCTGGAGTAGAGCTCCATTGGGATTTGCGCCGTGGAAAAGGTTTCATGAAAAACTGATAATAAAACGTTTCCCCAATCAATACACGGGTCCGGTAAACTACGCGAATGAGGCCCCCTGTGTCTGGACGAGCTATCTCCGCCCGGATCCATACGTTTTTAAACCAGCCCTGCTCTTGTGGGAGGGTTTAACATGCTCCACAACTTTAGAGCCACGCCCTGCAGGATAGGAAGCGCAAGCCCTAGTTCCAAATGCCAGGGATCCAGGTATCCATCACCCCTTTAAACGCCGGCCTGTTTTATGGTCACATATCTCCACCTAGAATTACATTATGTACAATAATAGAATGACGGGGGTCAGCGACAGGTACCTACACAGCTCCACAAGTTTACGCATAATCCTCCGTGTCTTTTTCTACGACTACCATTCGTCATCGCAGCGGTACGTAAGTCTCGGATGTTTCGCACCCAAACAAAAGCACCCATCGCCCAATGTAAACTTCGATGCTGATATCCTGTACGACAATTGGCCGGTGGTAGCCCTTGACCGAGTCTATCAAAATATAACACAGCTGCTCGCTCTGCAGTCCGAACTCTGAGGTTTGGTAAACGAGGCGCCAGGGGCTTTCGTCCTTAGGCGCGACAACCAACGTGACGCGTTAATTGCCTGCTAGGCATCGCACTACTCATACAGCCGAACGCAACGTCTATGAAAGCGACTGCTTTTCAGGGGATCCACCCAGCTCCTTGAATGTTTAACTGTACTGCTTTGCAAGCTGGCGGTATTCCTGCGGGCTGATATTTGGACGCGGTGACGCCTGGTCGAGAAGGGAGGGTAATGCCCGTGACCAATTTGCTACGGTTGGTGCGATAAAGTAATACATATCGGTGTGGCAAATCTGCCTCGCATTGGTGCAATCGATGAGGGGCTACCCAGGAGTCTCGGCTTCCATGGGATGACGCATGATGCGAGTATTCTAAGAAAGGCGGTGCCCACATTTGAGGGACGAGTCGTAGCTGGGTAGACCACAGATATTGACTTGGCGCCGGGCGACTGAAAAGATGACCACAGAGCAACTGAGACGGATGCTTTGACGAAGTAGCGGAGTAGTCGGGTGGATAGGGTCGGATCAGGCTCCCCCTAGGCGTACGTAGTAAATGACTTGGGACACGAAAGTGACAAGCAAAGAAGCAGTGTATTGTGACCTTGAAGGCGGTATCATCATCAATGTGGGTGAAGAATCAGGGGTGAATTTAATGCTGACCTTTCTGCAGGAGTCTTTTGACGGGCTCGTTCCTACTGGCCTTCACCTCCACGGAGCATCCCGGCACTCAACTTGGATATGTTCCTCTCGATCTGCACTTGGCAAGATTCTTCGCCCTCCTTGCTTTGCGAATGCGGTGTAAGTTGACAAAAGGAGGTCATGCAGTGTTCAGGGGTATTTTCTCTTGGCACATTTCTGCACTAAGTAAATGGGCGAAAGAACCTGCTTTGGTAATGCGCCGTAAAAGTATGACCAGTTTTGACGCAATTCATACCCCAGCGCCGTAATACCTTTCACAGGAATTCAACCCTGCACAGCCGTGTTGGCAAACCATGACAAACAAAGGCAACCACCAACGATCTAATCTGGCCCGAGCGGCTTCAAAACCAGGTCTTGACTCTCGCGGCTGATTGGTCCCAAAAAGATCCCAGGGAGAGGCCGGACGCGTTCCCGAGTGTTTGTGCTCGGCCTCCCCGAGATTACGTTGCCGTTTCTGGTTTCTTTCATGTAGAGAGTGCGAGCCAAGAATGAAATTTCTGCTTTCAGTCATCATTCCCAACAGTTTGGGCGCAGTCTTTAGAGAGGTTGACTCATAGTAGCGCATTTCTTTTGGTGGCCTGGTTCCTGGAATAATGTTCAAGAATCGGGAAATTTATGGATGCGTTGCAGGTTGGAAATGACAAAAAGTATTTAAAATCCCAAGCATCTAATTACTGCCATTCAATCTATATTATCCCAGCCGCTCTTTCCCCATAGCAGCCATTGTCAGGCTTGTACTTAGTTTGATCAAAGTTCTTTTATTGGCAGCTCTGCGAGGTTGGGAACTATGTTTGAAGATGAAATGCCATTAAAGATCAAGAGTAGTAGTAGTAGTAGTAGTAGTAGTAGTAGTAGTATTATTTAACGCCGGGCTCGGCCCGGCTCATTAGCCGGCCGTTAGCAACCTCCCGAGGGGTATCTCGGCGCGCTTTCTATTTTCTCTATTTACACAGCGGAAAACAAGGGCATAGAAGCGAATCGAGCCTGACCGGGTTCGTGCCCGGTCCTGCTTACAGGTTTGTTCACTGACGCGACCCCGTGCCTTCAGGCGCACGGAGGGTTCGTCTGACGGCAGTTGACGGCTCTTCATCGAGAGGGGCCTGTGTCCAAACAGCGGAGCTGTCGGTCGTTTGTAGCCATGGAGACGAAGTTCCCAACAAGTGTGGGCTCGACGGCACAGGCGGGTGGTTGTTGTCGATAGCCAGCCGGGTTATCCTTGCCACGGTAAGCGGGGAGGAGGTGGAGGGAGCAGGATTCGAACCTACGTTACTCAAGTAACAGCCATGGCGCTTAACCACTGCGCCATTCCCCCCGGAAGAGGTAGGTAGTACTCAAGCGTTTTTTGTTCGCACAGAGATATGAAAAAAAGGAAAAAAGGGGCAAGGGAAGCGGGCATGACCGAAACCTTGGAAGTGAATGCCCTAGCATAAAGGCTGTTTCCACTGAATCCTGTCCATTGTTCGGCCCCCAAGCGGTATAAAGTCTCGGGAGTCCAGGGTGCTTTCGAAATTGGTCCAGGCAGTTCTCATACAGTAACAACCCCACCTCGTACGAGCTCGGCTACGATTCTAGCAAGAAGGTTCCCAGGAAGAACAACACTGAAAATAAGACATACATGGAGCTGAATGAAGGGGAATTCAATGCTGCCGAGTCTTCCAGGCCGGAGCAGCCCTTTGGCAGGAATATTATCAAGGAGACGGTAATATTTCAGACGGTGGAACTTGCGGGCAGCTCTAGCACTTCACACCTGCGGTCAGGTGAGGCTGGATTGTAGCCTGGGGAGTAGGCTCGATGTATGATCACTCGTGGGGCTGCTAGCAAAAGGCCTGTAGACTAGGCCTTGGTAACGCGCAGTACTGTAATTGTCGCATTAGATAATCAGATAGATCTCGTCGTCACATGACAGCTAGCGCTGAGTCAGCGATAGGAGCAGGATAAAAGAGCTTCCACGCTCTTTTGGCTAGATAGCGCTACTGAACCCAATACATGGCTCTCCTACCCTATAATTCAGGCCGCATATTTACGTTGGTGTGCGTCATTAATTACTTCAGGAATGTCTAGGTAAGCAATGTCCCACGGGGTTCCGAAAAGTGGCGCATCGCCTCTCTATACATAATCCAAGAATCCCGTATCATGTAATAACGCACGACAATAATTAGGGCAAGTTCAGAATTGGTAGCATCCGGGATTGACAGACGCTGCCTAACCCCCTTAAACTTGCAGTCGGTGGCAAGGCAGAAAGTGTACCTTTTGATGAACAGCGTCCAACGAGACGCCAGCCGGGCTGGATCGCTCAAGGGTCCCCCGTCAAAGGTATCAGCGGGTCTCCGCAGTAACCATTGGTCAGTTCGCGGCGGGTCAAGAACCGTGTCCATTCCAGGGGACCCCAACAACACAGTCCGTGCCTCGCAAGGACCGTACATAAGCGCAACCACGAGAGCACCTCTGTCCAAAGCGACCTCTGTACCTTGGCCACCAACCCACGCTCGTTCCATCCCGACCTTATACACTCTTTTCCACACTCGCGTGAAAATCCTGACTGCGCAATGGCGATGTTTAACCTGCAGCGCCTTTGGTAACATCTGCGGCAGTCGAACTTGGCTATCGCGCTGTCGCCACCGACTTAGAGCGCCTTGTCAAGTACTCCACCGTGGGCGTGTCTGTGCGCCAGCGATGGAGTGAGTTCGACGCGCCCGTGCCGGTTGTTGTCGTCAACGCCACGTGCGAAAGCGACATCAAAGCGGTGGTCAGGTACTGCAGCAAGAACAAGGTCCCCTTCCTCCCTCAGAACGGCGGCAATGGCTGGGCTTCGCTCAAGTTTAATACCCCTGGCGTCATCCTCAACCTTGCGGGCCTGAATCAGGTCGTCGTCAGTGCAGACAAGCAGACTGCTCGCGTCGGCGGCGGTGCCATCATATCCGACGTGGTCGCCGCTGCTGATGCGGCTGGTGTGCTCGTCCAGACTGGCAATTGCAATTGCGTCGGCGCACTCGGAGCCAGCCTCGGTGGCGGCTATGGCAACCTCATCGGCGAGCTGGGCATGGCCGCCGATAACATGCTGTCCCTCCGGGTGATCACCGCTGCCGGGGAGGCAATCAATGTCAGCCCGTCTTCCAACCCGGATCTTTGGTGGGCTATGCGCGGCGCTGGCCCCAACTTCGGCATCGTCACCCACGCCACCTACAAGGCCGTCCCCACCACCAACCGCAACGCCTGGCTCATTACTCTGACCTTTGACGGTTCCAGGGTCGCCGAGATTGCGCAGGCCGTGGAAGACCTACCCCTCCTGCCCAAGCAGGTCGTCTTCTTCATCCTGTCCAACTCGGCTATCATGGTCACTGGCTTCCTCCGCGGTGGCACCGAGGAGGCTGGCCGCAAGGCGTTCGCACCTCTCTATGCCCTTTCCCCGCTCACCCAGAGCTCCCACGTCGCCCCGTACACCGGTTGGAACGCCCCCAACGACTTCTTCTGTGCCCGTGGCGACCGGAAGCCCGCCTTCACCACTGCCCTCCCCAACATGAAGGCCTTGTCCTGGCCCGCCGTCTGGGACTTGTACGACAGCTTCCAGAAGCTGCCCGGTGCCCAGAACTCGGCTGTCCTTGTTGAGCGTTACAACCTTACCAAGGCTCAGTCCGTTGGTCGCGGTGCTACCGCCGTTCACGATGAGCTGCGCTTCAACTCCTTCGGCCAGGCCGTTGTAATTCCTTGGTACAAGGACGCAGCCCTCGATGGCCAAGCCCTTGACTTTGCTTCCAAAGTGCGTGATATTTGGAGCGGTCCTGCTGGCGGCAAACGCAACCCTGCGTAAGTGCTCTCTTCACTTTTTTCCTCCTAGTTTCGGAATGGCAGAAGCTCACAAGAGCCCATTTTGCTGTAGTTATATCAACTTTGCCCATGGTGACGAAGACCTGGCCGCCATCTATGGCTCCAGCCTACCCCGCCTCCAGGAGCTGAAGAAACGTTATGATCCTAACAATGTGTTTGGACAATGGTTCAGCCTCGCATGAGCTCGAAATGTGGAACATCTTTTAGTCATGGTTTTCATGGAATGAAATAGAGCAAGTGCATGGTTGGCAGACTACCCTCAAATCATACCATAGTGCGGGAGCTTGAGACGAGGACATCAGTTTAAGGCCAACATATCCTGAGTCTCACCCGAGAAATTCGAAAGTGCTATAACCAAAGAAAGGTCGGGGGCTCAATTGGGCGCAGTTTCGGGACATTGACTCATGGCAGTGCAGTCTTGGGTTCAAGGATTTGTGGTATGTCGTGTACAAATGAGGAAATTCATGGGTGCGTTGCTGGTTGGACATCATAGATAACAGCCCAAGCTCGGACATCAGTTTCCCCCAACTCCCAAGGTCTTTCTTGTCGGGGACTAAGGTCGATTGCTGTTTTATAATCAACCGTGCGTCCGCTTTCGAACAGCCGGCTATGGAGGCGGCCAACAGGACTGGCACGAGCAAGACACCGGCAGAAATTATCGAGATATTGCGTCGCAGGACGCCCGGAGCATCAATCAATCATACCTGCTTTGGCACCTAAGCTCTCCAGAGTGTGAATTATGTAGCTCTGAAAACAAGCGAACTGGGCGCTCGTTGTTCGCGAATTGACCAAGCCTTTCTGTTTGGTGCCATGCATACGTTTGAGCCTTTTACGGGACGCTCATTAGTCCACCCGGTATTGCTGCGTAAAGGCAAAGTCCACCGGAACTAGCAAAATCGGGAAGGTGGGGGAGCAACAACAACAACAACAACGGATGGCCGAAATTTTGCTGTAACTCTACAGCGCGCTAACAAAGAAGTTCCATGCATATCCGCCCAGTGCATGGCCTCCTTTTGCCAAACTATACCTCATTTGTAAACTAGTCTAGATAGGGCATACAATCTTGTAAAGTGCAGATTGACATAATGTAGCCCAGTTAATTGCCGGAATGCTACCCCAATTCATCCTCCCAATAAGCTGAGTGGAGGCCAAGGCAAATAAGAACAAACCCGTCATCCACCGTACCCCTTACGAAACCTACCTGACCGAAGAAAACCAGTGTAACAGCCTCTGTTATGTCCAAGGCTGGGTTCAATCCCACGACTCTCTACTTTTGTCATGTTACCAATCACATCACACCACCGTGCTTATTCGCAATCTAGAATTTTTCCCGGCGCTTTTAGTGATTGTTGGGTCGCATTGCAGGCGCTATTTGATGAGTACGACAAGCGGTAAACTCGGCTAAAAGTTTTTTTTCAGTTTATCGGGTGTGGCTTGCAGGTTCCCACCCCTAATGTGCCTCAAAAGTATCGCAGTCAAAGTTTTGCACAGGGAAGCTTGCTAGATTCTGACTGTGGTACTTTTCCGTACTTTTAACCAAAGAGTTCTGGCTCGGAAACCATCTGTTTCTAGCGAAAGGTCTGCCATCTCCTCCTTCTCCCACATTAATTTCTTTGCATCGGCTTGGCTTCTGTTCACAGACTGACAGCCGAAACTTGTTGCTCTCCGATGTTTCCTAGCTAACTGCCGGAATGCCACCCCAAGTTACCCTTTCAAAAGGCTCGGTGGAAGGAAAGGCCAATAGGAACGAGTCAGACCCAAATCGATTTTGACCCAATTCCATACCCCAGCGCCACGATACCTTTTGAAAGAACACCACCAAACCGCGTTGGCGAACTACGGGAAATAAGGCAACCACCAACTAACCCAGCCTAAACTCAAGTCTGAACGCTCAACCGACCAAGACCCCTCTGATAATCAGGAGCCATGATGGAGAGGTCAGAAAGCTCGAGACAGCAGTAATAGTAGCGGTAAGCCGGCGCAAAACCATGAGTGCACCCGAGGAGATGTCTTCAGAGCGGCCCGTCTCTCGGTACCGCGAGGTGGTCAAGTCGCCGCCCAACGCCCGACCGAAGCCGCGGGACGTGCGCTTCGAGCAGGAGCTGACGGGCGAGGGCTACCAGCGGAACTGCCTCCTTTGTGCATCAGCTTCACCCCCAATCTTCGTGATGTTTGAACCTCCTGATCACATACGCAAGATGGATGAGATGCCTCACAGACAGTGAGAAGGTTCGCAACTCCAATGTGCTTCAAAGGTATAATGTTCAAACTTTTAGCACTGATAACCTCACTGAATTCTGACTGTGGTATATGGCAGTGACCGCAGATGTACTCATAAGGAGGCCTCCGTGATGAATTGTGTCTGCTGCAAGGATATACTGGGGAGCTATTAAGAAAAGAAGGAGCCATAGTGCCCAGGCACCTCGCTTGCACGCGGAGGCTGAGGATAAACACCGGGAAACACATCCGGCCTCTCCTGGGACTTTTTACAGCCCAATCAGCCGCGAGAGCCAAGATCAGGCCATGGAACCGCCCAGGCCAGATTTGTTCGTTGGTGGTTGCCTTTGTTTGGCATGGTTCGCCAACGCGGCTGGGCAAGGGTTGGATTCCTTTGAAAGGTATCTTTCGTTGCATATAATCCCAGTGCCCAAAGGTAACAAGTGGTAATACCCCTGAGAGATTGCATAACCCCCTCCTGTCAACCTGTATATACTTGGAAGCGGCTAGGGCAGGGAATCTTGTAAGATGCAGATCCACTTAAAAATACCCCATTTGAGTGCCGGAATGCTACGCCGAAGTCATCACTAAAGGCACCAAGCATCCTCCACCATTCATGGGTCAGACCCACCTTTGTTAGCGATTCACACCCAAACACACCAATAAGCTTAACAGCTGAAGAATTTTCGCCCTCCGGGCGCTGGTCGTCATGGCCTCACCAGAGGTCTCAAACCGCCGCGCGCGCCCGCAGAGCACGCCGCAGGCTTTGCCGCAGGGCCAGGCCGAGTCGGGACACGTATCTCTCGACACGCGCACCGCTAACGCGCCTCAGCCGGCTGGCCGCGGAAGGTACTCCAGCCTCCCGGCCCTGGCCATCAAAACACTGCAGCAGGAGTTGGAAAACGTGGAAACAGTCGGCAGCTGGCTCGAAGAGGTCTTTGCAGCCAAGCTCGAAAGTTTACAGGCCCCGGAGGACGCCGCGCTTAGGAGAATTGTTCTTGAACTTGACGACGTGATCAGCGGCTGGTTCCTCAGTCGCACCCTCCCTGAAAAAGAGCGTTCACGCTCCCCGTCGCGTTCGCCGACCAGTTCCAGCGAAAGGCGCAGCATTTTAATTACGAGGACGGGCACGGCGTCGTCGGCCTCTAAAGGCAGAGGCACGCCCACTAACAAATCGGTCACATGGGCCGAGCGAGCCGCCACGCCACCAGCGGCGGCCCCAACGCAAATTTTAACCCCGGCCACGCGCTCGTACCCGATACGTACGACGCCCGGCAATGCACCTGACAGCTCCGCAACTCCCTCCCAATCGGGCCGGGACCGCTCCCAAGCCCCGAAACGTTTGACAGAACAGCCGTCCAACCGCATCCTGATCCGCGTAAATGACAAATTGCGGATGGTGACGAGGGAGCCATACGCGGTAACGACCAAACTGGCCGAATTGGTCTCGGTGCCACACAGTGAAATCCCAAACGCCAAGCGTACCCCCACGGGCTGGGGTGTTACGGTGGCCTCTGAGGAAACACGGCAAAAACTCCTCAACCCCAGCGCGGTCAAGGCCATTATGGACGCATTGGACGCGCGGGAAGTCACTGTCCCGACAACCTGGCACACATACGCCGTCTCTGGAGTGCCCCGAACGCTCAATTGCCTGGACGGAAGAAAGGACGTACATGAGGTAATCCAGGAGGAGATTACCGTGGCAGCAGGCCAGCAGCCAGTCAACTGGCATATTTCCAAACATGGTTACGACCCACATACGGCTGAGGGCACGTGGATAGTGTCCTTCCTTCAACCCGTAAAGCCCTTTCAGCTTTTTGGAGTGTCGAAACGTGCGCGGAAGGTTGAAAAATCACGCAAAATTACACACCACCACGACGGTTGCCAGGGATATTGCGAAATACGTCGCTGCGTACGGCAAGCGCGTTGCGGCATATGTGGTGAAGCAAAACATGCGACAGAGGAAGAGCCGTGCAAGGCAGCCCCCAAATGCGTCAATTGCCACGGCCATTTCCCATCCGGACATGAGAACTGCCCTGCCCGACCTTTAGTGGTAAATGGGAAGTTTGAACGACCTTCACAGCGTAAACTAAAGGGGATTCGCAGAATCGGACGTGCCAACCGTGCCGCGATTATCAACGACCGGGCTGAGGCGGCCCGCCGAGAGCCAGCACCTGCAATCCCGGTCCTAAGCACCTCATCGCAGCATTCGCAAACCTCGAGCTCCCGATCGAGCATTTCAAACAAAAGAGCGCGGCCATGCGAGGCGGCAGGGGCGGACATCCGCAACTTCCTGCAGGTTGAACAGGAACGCGTGCACGACGAAATCGTTTGGGCAGCCGAAATGGAGGAGGACGCAGCGGCTGCCGAACCTTGCCCCGCTGATGTGATAGACTTGGAAGCAACCCGTCGATTAATATGACGAAATACTCGTTCGGCAATATGCAGCGGGAATGCCTCGACGTAGTTTGGGCCAACGTAGGTAAAAGGATGGGTGTGCATCTGAGCCTATTGGAGTTGTGCCACCAGAGAAAAGTGGACCTGGTTAACGTTCAAGAGCCATGGTGCGGGCTAAATACGACTACACAAACGCACCCGGGCTATGATGTTTTTGCGCCAGTGGACGAATGGCACGCCAACACTTACGAAGCCATGACTGGGCTCCGGCCCCGGGTGCTCACCTACGTCAAGAAGGGGGCAGCCCTAGGGGCCGCACAACGACGGTTACCGCAGGGCCAAAATACGCGGGACATACTCTGGCTCGAAATTAACGGAATATTGTTTGTTAACGTATATAGGGCTCCGGGCACTGAGGCCGCGCTGGAAATGGTATGCAATACCGTGCCAAATGGACCCACGGTGCTAGGCGGCGATTTTAACGTAACGGCTGCTGCATACCAGCCGGGCCGCGCAAACGCACGCGGAGGGGATCAACTGACGGCATGGGCGCAAGCCCAGGGGATGAGTTTTACAGGAAATATCGGCGTGCCCACCCACCGCGACGGGGGTTTACTGGATATGGTCTTTTCCAACCTCCCCAGCACAATAACTGTGGTTGACAGCAGTCTTTACACAGGCTCCGACCACGAATCCCTTTATACCACGCTGCGGACGCGCGGCGCCCCCCGCCCGGAGGCGGTCAACGTTTCGGTTAGGGACGACCGGCTACCAAAGTTCGCGGAGCTACTTGCTTTTGGCATGCAAGACATGCCGGACCCGGGATCCGCGGCCGATGGCTACGCATTGGACGCGTGGGTAGCTGAATTTACAACTTTATGGGAGCAAGTGACGTGGGTCGTGGGTACGCCGGCGGGAAAAAGGGGCAGCTCGGCTCCCTGGTGGACCGAAAACTGCCAGCGGCTCTGGTCCGAATTTCAGCGGGTAAAACGGAGCGCTGTAAATAGGGCAGGCGCCTCTGCCGAGGAGAAAGCTTACACGAAAGGGGTGCGGGCCGCGAAGCGGGAGTACTGGAGGCACCGGATCGACCAACTGCGCGACGATAAGGATTTGTGGAACATGGTGGGCTGGCTGGGAGCCGGACCACGCCTCCGGTCCCCGCCGCTGGTTATTAACGGCGAGCAAGTGAGCGAGCCTTTAGCAAAAGCGGAAGCACTGCAACGGGAGGTGCTTGGCCGATTTTCGGCGGAGGATGACCTGCAGGGAGACCCCTTGGAGGCCTGGTCGCCGGACGAGGCTAAAATCCCTTGGGACACCCAGGTTAGTGCGGAAGAGGCGGAGCGCTCCTGCATTGGGGTTACGAGCACGTCCCCGGGCATCGACGGAATGACCGTCCGGCTACTAAAAGCCGGATGGGCTTCGTTGGCCGAGCCGGTGCGCAGGCTCTACCAACGTTGCCTGGAACTCGGACATTTCCCAGCGCCTTGGAAGAAGGCCGAAGTCGCGATGCTACCGAAAACGGGGAAGAAAGACCGGAGCAGCGTTCGATCCTGGCGGCCTATAGCCCTCCTCTCCTGCATCGGAAAAGGCCTCGAGAGGCTCGTTGCACGCCGGATAGCTTGGGCCATACACGACAACGGGCTCCTTAGCTGCACCCACGGCGGTGCCCTACCCAAACGATCGGCGACGGATCTGGTTTGTGCCCTCGCCCACGATATCGAGCAGGCTCTAGCTCGCGGGGAGGAAGTCACCCTTGTCGCATGCGACGTCCAAGGCGCCTTCGACGCCCTCCTCCATGGGCGATTGATACGGAAAATGCGGAGCCTCGGGTTTAGTAAAATGCTCCTCAGGTTCGTGATTAACTTTTTAAGCGGCCGCCAGGCCCGAGTCCGGCTGGAGGGTACGACCACGGGCTTTAGGCGGCTTGGGTGCGGCACCCCGCAAGGGTCTCCCCTTTCCCCGATCCTATATATGCTATATTTGGCGTATCTCGTCAAAAACGGTACGAAGTGGCGGTTGGCATACGCAGACGACGTGCTTACATGGAAATCGTCACCCTCGTTGGAGGAAAACGTACGTTGGCTGGAAGATAAACTCCGGGATATGCACGAAATTGCGGCGGAAGAGAAGATCCATTTTGCAGCGGAAAAGACAGAGGTGATCCATATCACTAAGAAAAGGCACGGTCGCAACCCGGAAATCCGGATTAATGGTAGAACGGTTACCC
Organism: Pyricularia pennisetigena; assembly: GCF_004337985.1. Classification (NCBI taxonomy): domain Eukaryota; kingdom Fungi; phylum Ascomycota; class Sordariomycetes; order Magnaporthales; family Pyriculariaceae; genus Pyricularia; species Pyricularia pennisetigena. The sequence goes on along the minus strand of NW_021940928.1, from coordinate 199,068 downwards.
CGGTCCAACTACCGGGCGGTCGACGCGGACAAAGCGCCTCCGGGGCCGAGCGCTACCCGGGCATGCGTTGGCTTGGTTTTTGGTTCAGCCGACGGCTAGACGGGCGCCGCCACGTGGCCGAAAGGGCTGCCAAAGCAATGGCGGTCGCTGCCCACCTCAAAAGCTTTGGGGCAGTAAGATACGGACCGCCTGCGGCTGCACTTCGCAAGGCAGCGGTGGCATGCGTGGGTTCCTCGGCCACCTACGCAGCCGAGGCATGGTACAACCCAGCGCACAAACAAAGAGGACTCCTCAAAGCACTGAACAAACCGCTGGTTTTAGCGGCACGGGCAATCCTCCCGGCGTATAAAACCACCCCCTCGTCCACTGTTCTCAGGGACGCAGGATTACCCTCGGCCCGCGTCGCGCTGGCCTACACCCGCCTGAAATACGGCGCCCGACTAAGGCTCGCGGACAAGGGGCACCCCCTTGTCAGCCGCCTGCGTGAAACACCTCGTGCCCGCAACTCGGGCCATTCGGCCACAACCCTGCAAACGGCTGCACAACTTCTCCCGCGGATCCGGAGACTAGAGTTGCGCGCACCTCGCAATGCCCCGGATTCTCGCACTGACCCCACCGGAGGAGTCCCGAAAGAGGAAGCGGCCCGCCGCTTTATCGAATGGCTGGACATGGTATCACCTGACGATATCGTGGTATATACGGATGGTTCGGAAAAACACGAAAACAACTGCGTCCAGATAGGGTACGGATGGGCCGCTTTTAGGGCGGGCCTGGAATTTGCCGCAGGCTCCGCATCTATTACGCCGGAAAGCCACGTTTTCGACGCCGAGGCGATTGGCGCCCTAAAAGGGCTACAGGCGGCAGCCAAGGCCCAGCCAGGCGCCCGGATCTGGATTTGTGTGGACAGCACCTCGGTTATTTGGGGTCTTAGAGGCGACGCGCCGCGTTCGTCCCAATGGGCCTTTCTGGAGTTCCATGACCTTGTCGATCTACTCCGAAAACAAGGTACCGAGGTTCGGGTCCGTTGGTGCCCTGGGCACCAGGGAATCCCGGGAAACGACCGGGCTGACGAGCTGGCCAAGGCCGGCTCCGCCGGACCGCCGGACCCAGACCCGAGGGCTCAGCAAACCACGTATAGCGGTGCCGGCACGGTCCTCAGAGCCATTCTTTCGAATATAGAGAAGGACTGGTGGCGTAAAGAACTCTGTGAACGGTCCCCCGCATATAGGGAATGGAAATTCCAATACACACCGAGAAAGGAGCCCGAGGAACTGCGTTTGCCAAGACCCCTACTGGGCCATTATTTGGCCATGAGGACCGGCCACGGCGATTTCGAAGCCTACCATGACCGTTTCAACCACCAGGATGCAAACACCTCGTGTGCCTGGTGCTGGAAGCGGACCTCCCCTGAGCACCCGGTGCACTGCCGCTATTCGCGGGCGGTGTGGAGAAACTGGCCGTGGCTTGATAACGAGCGGCCGGTCGGGCCGCCAGACCGCGCCCAACGCCGCAAATTCTTCCAGACAAGCCTCGGGCAACCGAAAAGCTTTGAGGCGTTTTCGATAGCCACCAACTACTTCAGCGCCCGCCCCAGAGCGGCCCGCCAGCGCCCCGCGCGCCACGAACGCACTTTACGCCTAGGGACACCGATCGTAAACGACTCGAACTCAGACGAGGAATAGACTTGCTGCCTTTTCACCCACAATTCACGGCACAAGCCGTCAGACGAACCCTCCGTGCACCTTAGGCACGGGGTCGCGTCAGTGAACTATCCCCCTAAGCAGGACCGGGCCCGAACCCGGTCAGGCACGATCCGCCTCTGCCCTCCTTGTTTTCCCCCTGTGTAAATAAAGAAGATAGAACGCGCGCCGAGATACCCCTCGGGAGGTTGCTAACGGCCGGCTAACAAGCCGGGCCGAGCCCGGCGTTAAATAATACTACTACTACTACTACTACTATCACTAAAGGCACCGTCGAGGTAAAGGCCAATCGGAACGAGCCCGTCACAAAACGCACCGCTGACCAGCATCAACTTTCCCACCGACTCTTCGTCATACCTGCTTGACCTCCCTGCTCAAAACAAGATGGCTTAGATGCTTCGCAGACAGTGGCCTGTTGGGGGTAGGAGATTACGTCGGCGAGCCCTGTTCCTTAAAAGTATCCCTGCAATTTGTAAGTGAGGTGCCCAGACATTACAGCTCCCTCTGTTGTTGATGAATCCCTACTTTAGATCCTTGTAGCAGGCATAATTCATTACGGAGGCCTCGTAATGGGTGCATCTGCGGTCAAAGGCGGATCTTTTCGCATATTGGTATGGTCGTATTGCTGAAGCTAGCGGGATAGTTGTGCCTATTTGGGGATGTTCGCTTACCTCTGCCCACTTACCCATACCCAGACATCGCGTCACCGTCGTCAAATTAACGTCAACGAGGAAGGTTACAAGCCAAAGGTACGTAAAATACATTGGTTGCCTGGTTGCCTACTTTTTTGTTTGGCAGGACTCCACTTCCCTTCTTTAAAGCTTCTTACCCGCTACTAACTTTTGTCTCGATCCCATCGATTCTTCTTTAGTCGCAGAACAAAGAAAATTTGTCAATTCTTCCAACACTATAAACGTCAACATGGAAGGTGAGATCTTGCACGACTTCCGCATCACACATTCTTACTCTGAAAATCATGACGCCGAAAACACAATTACCGGCGAGAAAGTTAGCCTGAGGCTGAGTCCTAAGAAGCACCGACTTGAAGGTGAAATCTCAGCGTACAAATCACTTGCAGGCGGCATTGGCATCCCTTTTTTTGACTCGGAGGGAAGCCTGATTGTTACTACCAGGCTTGGGCCAACTCTTGAGAACCTTTTCGAAAAATGCGGTAGACAGTTATCTCTTAAGTCGATTTTGCTCATTGCTGACCAGGTAATATCTCGCCTGGAGCTTATGCATGGAAGATCACTTGTCCACGGGGATATCAAACCTGACAACTTCCGAATCGGCATCGGCAAACAAGGCAACGTCATTCACGTAACCGGCCTCAGCTCAGCTTCTGCTATCAATGGAACGTGTAAGAAGTAATTTTTCCCGAGTCTTTATGAGCGGTATCCCATTAACATTTGTTCAATAGCTTGGCGCCACGACATGGAAGCATTGGGCCGCATGCTCGTCTACTTCGGCGGTGGCAAAACGTGGTTGGAGTTGGTCGAGACTCCCCTAGAGACTCTTTGCGATGGGCTCCCAGAGGCGTTCTTGTATTATTTTGGTCAGCTGCGCAGTTCAGGCTCTGAACGGAAGCCCGACTATGAGCTGCTGCGGCGAAAGTTCCAGAAATTGTACACTGACAGCAAATACCCGCACGACTTTGTCTTCGACTGGACTCTGATCAGATACAACAGCAGCAATATCGGAAGCATCGATAATGGACAAAGATTTGCGGAACAGCCCGAGTATGCCCCAATAAGCCAGCACGAGCTTAAAACAAAAGTGGTGGAAATCAGCAACAGGTCTGTACATGCATAGCCTCAGAGGAATTAATTTGAAATTGCCGCTGCTTGCCGTTACAAATGAGGACGACTTTGCTGACTTATTTTTCAGTTTGCAAGACCTGGAAACCAAATTTGAAAAGGATTATGCACGAGATCCGCTTTCCATTAGGCAGCAGCAATTCAGAGAGCTGCTTGATGAATATATAGATTGGGCATGGGCCCTCGATCGTGTATCTCACAAACGTCCGCGACCTTCAAATGATGACATAGCCAAGAGCATTTGGACAATCATCGAACGAATGTAGGAGTTACATCTTGTTCTTCCGGCTCACAGTGACTTTTGATGCTAACGAACCACCTTCAGCTTTGGCCTGCCTGGAATGAAGTCGGATCAGCAACTCGCCTTCTTTAGGTCAGCATACTCGACACTGGCGGTTCTCTATGTCACGGTGTCTGCTTCTGAGACCATCTGGGCTCTATATCTCAAGAAAATTTCGGAACGCGGGTAATTAAACCATTTCTTCAATTGACAACTTCGATTTTTCATATGCTAACAGTTATGCAGAGCTGAGTTTGACAGCGCTTGCCGACAGGCATGGGACATAACCAGTGAAGAATGGGCCAAGACCTCCAAGTCATAGATTTAATGCTTATGCTGGCATATAGGGAAGCATACATACCAATCAAACACTGAGAGGGGAGGCAAGGAGCGCCTCGCGGCCCGTCGAGTTTGGTTTTCATTTATTCTCAACTAATGGTCCTCTGGGTTTACTAGCACCTTTTCGCACGGTGCTTTCTTTACATTCTTTCTGTAGTTGTTAGTTATTAGACGGAAGAAGCTTTTCGGATTTATATTTTATGCTTGTTCAGGGGCAGACATATGAGTTATTAGTCACGTGTATATGCACGTGACATTCGGGACACGGCGCAGAATCTGTTGAAGATTCTGCGATCACGTAGATAGGGGTTAGATAGATCTAAAATGCATGCATGAGAATACCGTGGTTGTGTTATATTGTTTTTACACTTCCTATCAACATTCTACCCGGATAACGACACAACAAAAAGCTGGGAGGTTCTTAAACATCTGGGGAAAGAAATCAATTTGGGCAACACGCTATAAGCAGTTGACATCAGGCGTTTGGGTCTGATGTCATTCCCAACCCGCAACGCATACATATATTTCCCAATTCTTAAATATGATTCCAAGAACCTGCCAACGGAAAAAGCGCTGCTATGAGTCAGTGTCTCCAAAGACTGCACCCAAAATGTTGGGAACGATGACAGGTGGCAGAAATGCCGTGCTTGGCTCGCATTCTGTATATAATGAAAGCAGAAACGGCAATGTAATCTCGGGTAGACCTGGAATTGACACTGGGGAGCACATCCGGCCTCTCTCTGGTATTGCTTGAGCTCAATCAGACGCAGGAGTGAAGACCGGGTCTTGGAACTGCTCAGGCCAAATTAGGTCGTTGGCGGCTGTATCTATTTGCCAATTAATTCGCAACGCAGCTGCACAAGGGTTGGATTCCTTTGAAGGGTACCGCGGCGCTGGGGTAGAAATTGCGTTAAAATTTGTCATACCTTTACCAGCCCCCTACCAAAGAGGTTTGCATATCCGCCCAGGTCTTGGATTGCCATCATTGTTCTTTCGCCCATTTACTTAGTCCAGAAAGGTGCCAAGAGAAAATACCCCCGAAACACTACATGACCTCTTGTCAACCTACTCCGTAAAGCAATTAGGGCGAACAATCTCGCGGGGTGCAAATCGAGAGAAATATATTTTTTGATCTTGGCCAACCAATCGCTTCCACAAAAATCAAATAGGTCTGTTACGAAGCCGGTTGCAATTTCAAGTGGCGTGCGCCCGACTTCTATGCGTAGTGACCGAACGCAATAAATACTGTCGCTGCTGATTGGAATTGGATGAGGCATGTCTTGACGGAGAACCGCATGGTATTTCGTATGCATGAGGAAGTAAATATTGCTGCCTGTCACCCTGGTGGCTTAACCACCAGAAAGTGTGGTGTCTTCTGTTGTCGGCATTTCTCCGATCTACATCCGTAAATCACAAACAACCCATCACAGAGACCTCCCAACTAGTGCAGCAGGGCTGTAGCCTTTTAGCAACCGAATGTCTTTTTTATATTCCTACCCCAGGTCACCGTGCCGATCCGAGGCTACAAATGCTGTGGGCTACTGTGGCAGGCAGCCAACCCAAAATCTTCCAAATAAGCCAATGGATTGCTTTCTCCTGCGGAGTCCTGCGGAGGCATGTACAATCCGTCGTGCACATCTCTAGGCCCTGAGTATTGAGGCTAGCTCGATTTGATCCTCCACTTCCAGCAGGGATGATGAAGCGGGTAGGGCGAAGCCGTTTGTAAGGTGCAGATGGGCACAAACATGCCCTAATTAGTTGAGCACAGGATGGTTACCTCAAATCATCTTCTTAAGAGGCTCCCTGGAAACAAAGGCCAATAGAAACGAGGCTGTCACACAACGCGCCCCTTTAGGAAAGCTAGCATTAATTTCACCCCCGAAATGCTTCCACATAGGTTATTAGTTCCTTGGCGATACACTATGACGGTATAGGCTGGGAAAAACGACATGGTTCGCCAGCGAGGCCTCCAATTCGAAGAGCGAGGCAAAAGTACAGCTGAATTTGCAAAACAATACTCCCTTGCCCGCTTCAGGTATCCCCGCTGGGTTATATATAGATATTTCCACTGTCCTTGGCAAAACCATCCTAGAAACGTTCCTAATCTATAAAAATACCTTTCGCACCCCCACGAGGCCATGCAATCTCAGTTTCAACATGATTATCCCTAAAACCACTATCATTCCTCATTGATAGTCCTTAAACTAGACATGTGCAAATTTACATACGAAGTTTTCAAATGCGGACATTACTTAAAATGGATCCAATCCTTCGATCATAATATCAGTCTGCCATAATACTCTGGCCACCATCGACAGTAAGGCGACTTCGAGTCCTCATCTTGAGAACCCCACTGCCCAGCTTGCGAAATACCAAGCCCTCTCTCCCGCCACCCTGAGGTTCGAATCCAATCGCAGCACTGGGGGCAAACACCAGCGCCTCACCGACACGCAATTTGACGATGTGCGAAAAAACCTCGGCAGATGGGTCGATATGAGGCGAGCCACTAGAAGCGCCGCGAAGCCTGATAGGAACAATGCCGTCGCCATCGTCCTCCCCGCCGCCGCCGCCGGAAAACGTCTTTTCATGGATTAGCGATGACGAGCTAACACCCGCCAGGTGCTGCTTAAGCACCCGCAGCCACGCGGGCGACGTAAAGCGGTGCACTATTGTTACGGAGCACAGGTCTAGCAGGTTAGGTGAGATATTGGGTTCCTGCGTCGAGATAAAGATCCTGCAAGCCTGGTGGCGCTGGAGGCGGACGGTTTGCAGCAGGCTTTCGGTCAGGTTGCGTGAGTCTGGCGATTCGGCGCCCTCGGTGCCGCCGCCCATAAATTTGTGGGCCTAGTCCAGGGCCACAACACGACCGATTTTGCTTTCTTGCTCTAGGAAGAGGCTAAGGCAAATGTTGAAAAGTGAGCAGGCAGTTTGCGCCGGCACGCAGGGGCATGATAGGTCGACAATTGTCAACTTGCCAGCCTTGTTTTTCGAAATTGTCAGTAAGTGTTTCGGCCACATGCCGATGGACAAAGAAAATTTAATGAGCGTACCTCTGGTGTCCAATCCGTTCCTTGCTCGTTTTCGCGAGCCTTTATTCTTTTGGCAGGAGTACCACTAACTATTCTTTGTGTTCGAGTTAAACGCATAAACCTGCTTGCTAACCATAAAGCTTTCGAGAGTGTCGAGACGTTGCTTCAGCGGCGCGAGCTGGGTCTCGGTCATGCATTCCTTCTCGAGGCCCCTTTTGAATTTTGCATACTGGAAGGGGGGAATGCATTCATCTGCGGTGTCAGACTGCTCCTGCTGCTCAATTCTCAAATCCCGCAGAATGCGCAGGATGACATGTAAATATAGTGGAATTCCCTTCGAATTGTTTACCGCCATCAATGACATCATACGAGTTGTATTGAGGTCGCGTTCGTTAAGTCGAAGGGGCTCAACTGCCACGTTTGGGATTTTCGAATACACCCTCTATTGAATCGCTAATCAGCTCTGACGGCTCGCCTGTTCAAAGTTTATATCATATGTTGGCCCACCTGGATCGTTCTAATGTTCGTAGGTGCACAAAGAGTCCTGACTTTGACTTGCCGGTTGGATGCCAGATAGGCGGCCTCACAAGGCTCGCCTCCATTATCCGACATGAAAGTATCATAATGGAAAAGGATTCCGGTGAGCGGCCGCGGCAAGACATTCGCGCACGACTGTATCAGGCAATTTTCGAGCAGGCAAGAGAGAGTGTGGCTCTTTCCGGACCCTTGACTACCACATATGAAGACGCTCGATGGTGCCGCAATGTTATAGAAAATGCGTGGGTCAACAGGCGCCTCGGGCCCCCAGCCATCAGAGATAATACCTCCGAGCAGGCCATACTGCGTGAATGGAACCGACGCTGGCCCAGCTAGATCGGCCGCCCGTTTGCGCACATGCTCGGTGAGCAGAGGCACGACTTTAATCTCCGCTATCTCGTTGACCGCCGGGCTGTGTTGAAGAAGTTTCATCTTATCTGCCACTCCCGCTTCACTGTCCGCAGACGCGTTTTTGCTTTCGGTGGGTATTCGAGTGCGTACATTTTGGGACTGGGGTTTATGAAGTCTTGATTGTTTCAGATGTTGCTCAAGAGCGTCGTTATCGTTGAAAGTCCGGCTACACATCTGGCAGTTAGGTAAATGAGTAGGTTTATGCGAATCTCGAATGTGCTGCTGCAGAGCGTCGTCAGTGCGGAAGTTCCGATTACAGTGACTACATTTGACAGTCATGTTGACGGACCAGGAAAAAAGGAGGATCGATTTCGGTTCTACTTGTTTAAGCTGCTTGCCTGTGTAAAGTTATTTTGGAGTATGGTAAGATGCGAAACATAAAATGTAGGCGGCGTTGGACGCTTCAGTGTAACTCATCGGCATCTCATTAACAACAGATTATGGTCGGTCAATCTCTATTTCATTACGCCACGCATCACCATGTGACGTTATATTCCGCATAGATAGTGTGCCGGGTGATGGAGGGCCTCCTGCATTGTGATGGACGCTGTTTTGACTGGGGTAGGTATGAGTGGCTCAGAATGGCTCGGTTTATTTGAAGGGGTATATTGACGTACTATGAGCACCTGAAGAATAACATAAGCAAATCCAGTACGGCCAACTGCCCTCAACATCCCCCGAAAGCGCAAGTTTTGTGCCTGACAAAATTCTGAGTGAAGGGCCTCTTGCATTTCGAATGCTAGTGTATAGTTAGATCACCGACTGCCAAGATTGGTTAAACTTTAGTGAATAGGAGGGTAGTGGGCCTCCCGCATGGCATTTGTCGTGCATTGGCGGCCAATCACATGCTCCCAAAATAGCTGGCAGTGAAAGAGATGAACATGATCCGTGCGTCCATGCTGAAAATTTTATGCACGAGAAAATTTCTAATTACTAGCCACCATTCTGCAGGCTTGCTAGCCAAGTAACTTGGTATCATTTGGATTTCAGCAGCTACTCTTGCAGGCAACGAAATTCATCTCCTAGGCTTGTCTCTGGCCGATGCGAGACATCCAGTCTTCACGCCCTGCTCTCTCGGGAATTTTCGGAGTATTATGTCATTTTAAAAACTGGCACTGGAGCGAGCTTCTTCTTATTGCTTTGAGCTTGTCCAAACGAAAAGGGATTTGGCACGCACAAAACACGCAGAACAAATGGCCAAACAACGAAGGGCTGGTAGAAATCTCTGACACACAAGAATTGATATCGGTTTATCTCTCGTCATCGCCCATTTCTGTTATGTTTTGTTACTATGTCTTGAGACGCAGGCCTAGAATGTACTCAGCGTACCACGGCCAATGCCTTTCCTCTACGTACCTTGCCAGCCGGCGGACACACCAAATAATCCTATAGATGCCGAGCAGATTGCTTGTGCTACCAACAGTAGATTCAGTCCACAGTACTGTCCGGCCGCCATCGCAGTCCTCTCGAGTCGTGGCTGCGAATTTCCAGTCGTGGCCGACAATTATCAGTGCCGGGAGAAACACCAAGTCAGGTGTGGTAGGAGGTATCGAGGTCTGGCTAGGTGTGGTAATTCCGGCAATATTCGGGTCCATGACCCCGACCACCGCCGCTCCTTCAACTGTCTCGTCTTCCACATCCATAGCGGCCAGTGACTGCCGTGAATGCTGTGGAATCTGTAGTTTATGCTTTTGTTCCTGCCGTTGCCATTCGAGCAACCTCCACTGTGCGGCCTGCCAGACCCCCACCTGCAGCTCAGCGTTTTCGCCCGACTCGCCGGGTCTTTTGGTTTCGACGCTGAGGGCGATGGGCCATTTGTTTAGGGGGCCAAAATCGGTATGATTGATTGATGTTCCGGGCGTCCTGCGCCGCAGTATCTCGATGATTTGTGCCGGTGTCTTCCATGTGCCAGTTCTATTGGCCGCCTCCATCGCCGGCTCGTCAAAAGCGGACGCTCCGTTAATTATAAAACAGTAATCGATCTTTTTTCCCGACGAAGAAGACCTCGGGAGGATTTCGGGAGTGATTCTTGCGGTTGTGCTAAGCAGTATTGGCCACGCAAAAGGTTAGTAACAAAATTGAGTTGGGTGGAGAATACGTGAAAAGGTCCTACCAAGGCTCGAAATCAACGAATCCATCGGCTGGAAGCGCCAGGCGTAGCAGTTGGTAATGTACAGCTTGGTTCCACCCATTTTCGTCATGTTTGCGTTCTTGACAGCGCAAAGCGGCGAGAAGCAACTCGCAGACTTTAGCAGCGGGGATGTCGGTGATCAAGTCTGTTGTCGTGTCTTCTGCTGCGCCCGTAAATGCGGAATCAGGTATGCGATACCCCAACGCACGCCTCTCTTTTGCCTCCTCCTCTGCTTATTTCAGCTCCTGCCTAAGCGACGCGTGCAGCACTGGGGTATCACCACTTGCAACCTTTTCGAGCTCGGACACAAGCGAGAACAGCTCGTCCGGTAGTCTGCCATTAGACAGTGACCGCACCTGAATGGCTTCTTCTGGCTCCACCTCCAATTCTGCCTGCCTTTTGCGGGGGCTGCTGCTGCGCTTGCTTGTTCTTGATGATGTAGAATAACCGAGAGAGACATTACTTCGGAGAGTCGAGGCGGTGGGACGGGGCGTCTGTTCGGCCTCATCAAATTCGGCTTGTCGACTCGGCAAATTTCGCTGTCGCTTCGTCGGCGGTGTGTTCATAATTGAGATGGGCGGCACATTACCAGGACCGATTTGAGTCGAGGGCGGCGTCGGCGGATCAATTGGTCGAGTGCGCAGATAGCTGAAGCGTTTGCGTTTGAGGGCTTTCACAGGAACCCCCTCGATCCAGTCAGAGATGTGGTCATTGTACATTGTAGGATTGACGACAAACAATTCTTTGTGGCAGATGAATGGTAAACAATGCTTTGTTTTGATTTGCGCCATGGTTGTTGGTCAGCCGAAGGGCACTAGTCGCTAGTCCGAGGTTTACCCGAGGGTGTATGGGCCGAGGATTCATTTGGCGGTCTACAAGGTGGGTTATCTCCCGTGAGATGTAACAAACGCATGTTTGCTAAGTTCAGAAAATTAACACTTCACAAGCTACAATTATTTAAATGGTCTTGTATTTCTTCTTCTATCATCTTTCAAGGTAGAGAGCTCGACAGTCGATCACTGCTTGTACTTTGTCGAATGATCCAAGCTGCCATCCGATGAAGTTGCAACTGCGCCTTACTGGATTTAACCACGTTCGTACAAGTTGAAAGCCCCAACCCAAGCAGGCGCTATTACTTCTTTGTGCAGCTGCCCGAATGAGGTTGCGTTGGCGACTATACCGTTAATTATCGATTTTCCATTAGAGCTGCATACGCAGATTATATTTTTACAGTATGACACCACCATTTTTATTATGACAGATGCTGGGCGCTCTGCCCCGTCAGCCATGCCACTAGCAGGTACCGCCACGCCAAGCCTCACGCCACTGGTCCGCCAACCCCAGATTAGTCCGCAAATTCCTCTTCAGTTAGCAGGAGCGCATCCAACATCCTGCCCATGTGTATCTTCTCAATTCCTTGGCTGTCTCGGTGCAACTTGTTTAAGAAGACCTTTGAAACCCCAACGGGGCTGTGCCGAAAGGTACATCCAGTCTCAGCATAAGTGGTACTAAACATCAGCTTAATAAAGCCGTCGGCTCCAACGCCGTTCCTATCCTGCTGCTGCTCCGTCACCATCGCCACCGCGGCCCCTCCAGTCCAGGCCGAGCATGTCGCACACGGCCGTATACTCTGCGAATGAGGCAAAATATGATTTCTCAGAGAAGAGGTTTAGCTGCAGGATTAACCGGGGAGGTCCGGCCCAGCCGTACGGCAGGGTTGGGGTCGTATAAAGACGGACCCCACCAAGCGGCTCAAAACCCAGCACCAACCGTGGTGCGTAAAGGTGAAGCATGACGCGGTTGTGTCTCTTAATGTTGCCGGCCAAGCTCTGTGCCTCAGCTAACATGCCCACGTTAGTGTCAATCTGAATGCTGATTCGTTAATGATAAGCTTGTCGCACAGAAGAGGGTAAAACCAAATGGTACCTAGTTCACGGGGTGCATTTGTACGCGATGCGTAACAGAAAACTTTGATTCACCGAGTGGCGCAGCCAGAACGATCGAAATGTTATTCTAGTTCCGTGTGTTGACAAATGATATATGTAGCTTTATATATACTGCTTAGTTGTACTCAAGGTAGGCAAATACGGCCCTCATTGGGAGATTGACTATCACAACCGTCATCTTCCATTCGGTTCCAAAAATATCTCAAATCTTGTATCCATTATGGACCTTACACCCGGCTCCGCTCGGATCGTCAACATCCTGGCGAACTGCAGAATCGGATCCTCTCGTATCTGGACTTTATCAGTCAAATTTGCTTGAAACTGACATTGGTCTACTTTAGCAATCTTATAGCCAAACTGTCTGGGTGTACACTCCTGGATGCCGAATAGTCCGAGTTTGCCCAGAGCAGATACTTGTATGGCTGCTAAGACTGTCTCCGGCTCAGAACGGGCAATCGTTTCGCAGATAACTAACTTCGGAATAAAAGACGGCGGTTTGGGGCAGAATCCTTCAAACGCTTCTCCATCGACTGCGGTCGAGAGGTAGGCTCCCTGCTGTGCGCTACGTCAGGGGCAACCAAATCAACATCCAGGGCGTCGCGCATGTCATATGCATAAAATGAGATAGTTTCGCACTTAGAGGAAACGAGAAAGACTAAAAGTCAATGTGCGTTGGCTACAATGGGTTGGATACCTGGAGGAGCTTGCCACCTGGGAAAATGCGTCGAAGTTGTTGAGCACCCTTGATAAGGATAGGGTAAAGGAATATCTAAAGAGTTTCAGTAGGGCCTGATACATCACGTATCCGCGAACTGTGGGATAAACATCGAAGACTGGAGTGACGCCTTCCAAACGCAGATCGTCTGCGGCGAACCCGCCATCCAAGCAGCCTCGGGCTGAACCCACAAAAGCCGCAGGAGAAAAAGTGAGCACTCCTGTGAAATCTCCCTCCCGTGCAATCCGCTAACAAATCTAGTCTCAAACTGATAGAACATCGATAAAGCACAGTCGTCCTCCAAAGAAGCCACCTGTAACTCCAACTTCAGCACCGGCTTCATATTCGTCTCTGGCCCCGGGTCCAGGTTCAACTGGAGTAGTGGTATATGACTTGCGCCCCGAGGACAAGATCCTGGGCGGCCTTTCAGATTCTGAACTTTATCCACTGCAGCCCGGCGTATCTGGTAAGCAAGCATGGCTTACTGGTAGGATCATCACATCCTTCCTAAAGAACCTGGGCCTCCTCTGCGACATGGCGACCTTTGAAGTCGTAGAGCCCGGGTCATCTGGCCGTTTGCTATCGAAAGACATTCGCAAATTTGCCGAGACCAACGGCGCCATGGTTGCCATTTGCTTTAACAGCCATTGGGTTTTAGTCATGATCTGGCCCTCGCGCCGTGAGGTTAGGATTTGGGACTCCTTTCGGTCAAACAAATCGGACAAGCCAACTGAGTCAGATAGGCCAATAATGAAGTACGTTGGATTTAACATCCAGTGACTTTTGGGCATCGATCCACCAACATTTGAGCCCTCCGCCTCAACCACTGCTTCCGGCTGGAAAATAAAGTGGGAGCCATGCCCACAGCAGCAGTCTGACTTTGACTGTGGGATCTCCGTCCTGGTTGCAGCGACCTTTTACGCGACCGGCCACGAAATACCTTCTTTGGCTTATGACCTGTGGCGGCGGCTACTGTTGGCCATCGCTTCAGGAAATGTGTTTTCGCTACCGAAGATGGAGGAGCTACCCGAATCTCTCCGCTCGCTGCCTGCAAAGCCCGATATCAAACTGATTAGAACACATATTCAGGGGCTACAGGATTTTCAAGCCCGCCAAGTCGCTCGAGCATCCATTGTCGAGGCCCTCCCCACCGCAACGCCTGTCGTAAAAAGTCTAAAAGCCCAGGTGGCGGAAAAGTACATGCAGACGCGTTTTGTCGATCTTGAGGATTTGTACTTTAGACTCCATAATCTCAATCTCGATACTTACTCACAAAAGTTGGACGTGCCTTCCGATTCTCGATAGGCCCACCTTTGTACTATAGCAGCGTGTTTGCATGGTCAACAATTCACCCTTGGCAAAATCTGTTTCCACACAACTTGTGCGATCCTTGCTTCCATAACTTTCCTCCTTACCCAATTCAATTAAAACCTGCCTAGCATAAACTAAGTGACCAAAGTATTTGTCTGCTTGGGCGGCCGCCTGGCGCGGACATTAGCGATGAAGGGGCTTTTACGGCGCATATTGCGCGTCACGTCGATTGCGGAGTTGCAAGGACGACGCGTCTTGCAAGTGGACATGGATGGGCATATTGAAGTAGCAATTTATTGATAACAACAGAAAGAACGAGTCTCCGCTTGCAGTACAGGCCTCGTCGAAGAGGACGACGAAGATATAGCCTTTGGGCTCCTGCCTAATGAGGTCACAACGATAGAGGTATAGTAAGGTCGAGACAGTTTCTACCTCCAAACACGGGATCTCAATGCAGTGAAAACTTGATTTTTGCTACAAACGGATGATCAATATAATTTCTAGAAGTGGCAGAAACTCAATAAACTGGAAACTCCAAACACAGACCAACAAAACAGATAGGACAAACCAATAAAACAATACTGCCTTGGGCGTTTTCAGTCAGCGGATCCTTGGTACAAGCACCCACTGTGGTCCCCCTCGATTTTGCAATGACCAACCCTTGTACATGGCCATTTACACATCTAAGATCATGGGATCGTGACTGAGATCTCCGCTGCTGCTATCTTCACCGAGAGGAAGAATGGTCTAAGCAGCCTTACCGGCCCTAGTTTCTTCGTCTCGTGCTGTATTCCATTGAAAGTTGACCATGTAAAAATCTTCATTATACCGATTGGTTCCAGGTTAGTGACCATCCTTTCTATATTTCTCGGCCATCAACCAAGGTCAATCCGCAGGTTCAATGCGCTCCACTAGCTCTGCGGCTGTGTTGTGTGGCGCCCCCTGCCACAACCGGTTCGAGTCGAACCGATTGATGGGCGAGTCATGATTGGCCGGGCAGGGCAGGCGCACGGACGAATCTCGATAGAACGATTGAGGAATCTGGACGGTCAGTCGGTTCGACCGAAAATGTGGTTGGGAGGGATTATGGGAGGAATTGTCGCTACGAAACCGTGACGGCGGCTCGAACGGTGTCGTCAGTTGGTCTATGCGACGCGTTGTTGCGATTCTATCGACTAGTTGGTTAGGGTTAAAGAGTATGACAGGCGGAACGGATGCAGGGTCGGGGTTGAAGTCTAGAAGGTGGATCGGTCAATGCGACGTCGTGGAACAGCAACGCCTCCAAGTTCTTATGATTTCAGCGAACAGCGACCAAAAATTGAGCAACCGCGCATGGTTGGCAGCCACAACCCAGGCCACGCAGCAGGGCAGGTAAAGGGCAGGCAAAGGCCACGCAGCAGGGCAGGTAAAGGGCAGGCAAAGGGGGCAGGGCAAGTAGGGACGAGGAGGAACAAAGAAGTTGTCCCCATACAGCGTGCACAGTCGCTCCCAAAATGCGAGATTTGATGGCGCGATAATCATATGATCGCCAATTCCACCACTGAATCGGTGTCCAAAGCAGAAATAATGGCGAATCCTTTAACGGGATTTCTCAGAGGCTGAAACCCTCTTAAACCAATAAAGAACCGACTATACAAAGTCAGCTTATTGAATGGGGGCGATACGGCGAGCGACCGAGTGTGAATACAATTTTTTTAGTGCGCCTAATAACACCACTTTTACACGGAACCGGTAGGAGCTAGTTTTGTTAGTAAAGCTCCGCAAAAGTTTTAAAATCTCTTGAATTGACATCGTCGCAGGCATGAACATCACATCTGGTGCACTTAAAAATGTAGTTCGGAAGCCTGTCATAATTCTGCGCGTAAATTTTGATCTTTTTAGTTAGGAACTCAAAGACCTGGGACGGGAGGACAAGCCGGCTTTTGTCTAGAGAAATAGGCCGGGAACAGCATCGCGGCTAACAAAGCGATTCATCCGTTAGCACCTGACCAAACAACTGCTCTAGACACTGTTTGCAGTAGTTATCACTGCCCAGGGGAGCTGCATAGACGGAGGAGAGCCTGCAGGACCGTAACGGGCAATGGGGGTCCGGGGCGCCTCTGTAGTCCAGTTCTTTCTAATTGATATATGTCCCAATCAACCAACTTGTCGGTTCCGGTCCTGCTCTCTACAATACCCACAACCCCTCCTAATTTATGCAGCGTTGATGATAAAGTGTCCCCACTGCAAGACGCATCCCCCACCACATCCCTTCCGCCCCCACCTTTCGCACTTCCTCAACTACCAACCCCTGCTCGCACCCGGAGAATTTGCAACGTCTCGTCTCGCGAGCACGCATTGACACCTTGGAGGGCGCATGGGATCACTCTTGTAGCCTTAAGCCCCTATTTCAAGTCAAACTTAATTGTGTCTTTATCGGTGAACGGCTACTTTTCCTTTTCCCATCCACATCGAATTCTTGTGACTCAGAACATGATATCGCTGCTTATTATTGGCTGTTTAAGTTATATTCCATCCTATTCGTGACGACTCGGCCGTTTTTTACCACATCGTCTCCGAACCTTCCAAATATTATCTTTAGGTATTAGAGGTCACGGCTCTGGGAAATTGCGCTGGAATTCCACGGTAATGCCCCACGTACACGGCCGCTTCCGTGAAACCGCAAAGCAGCCCTACCAGAGTACTATAGTAGTCCTCTCAAACCTTGCTATCCCCTCTAGCTCCACCATAATTAAGCGTTACGGCCCTGCGTCAAGGAACGTTGGTCACATCGTATAAACGCAGGCCAACCAGCAGCTGGTCTGCTCCTTGCAATGCCGTGTTGGTCCCTGGATAGTTGCGCTGTCAAAGTGGGGTTACGAATGTCCACCAATTCACTTACTATTCCCAAGTCAAATACGTTATCTACGCCACTGCAAGGTCAGCCAATCGGATTGCATTTAAAGCCATTCTGAGTCACTTATCGCAGTCAGACGGGCGTCCACCATGATGCGGGAGGCCCCCCGTGGCACGCTATCTGTGGGGCGGCAAAATACGGGGTCTGGTGCCGCATGGTGATGCGGGACGAGATAAAGTGGAGGTTAAGAAGTTAACTTCGAACGGGCCGCTGTTGGTGGAATGCGGCGAATTTATATGGAGCGTCCAACCCCTTATGGACCATTTGCTCTCCTTAAAACGCAGATCCTGGACGGAGGGAGCATATAACAGCCCTCACAGGCATAAAACCTCCCATACATGCAACTGATAGCCTCGGATACATGGTCACAACAGGGTTTCACTTCGTATCAAATCAACGCAGCCGAAATAGCATTATAAGCGATAGGTTATTGTGCATCGCACAAATGGACGTTACACCTACAATTCCCCACCCTACTATTCTGTGCAGTGACATCGAATCCGGCCCTGTAACCGAAGAGGACTTAGCTATCGGGGTTGTCAAGGCATTAGCGTTGCGTCGGACTGATAACGAAATAAAGAAGATAGCATATCATTTGCGAGCGCAATTTCTATTGGGAATTTGACTCGAGTTTCGCAGCTATTGCAGTCGACTGAAGGACATCTGTATAGAAACGGCGTGGAGAAGCTTTATGAGGACTAACTTAGAAGTGGCATGAAAAGTTGAAATGCTCCTATCTTCAAGACCGTCCCCATATCATTCCGAGCCTCTGAAAGAAGCTAAACAGCGAGCCTTTGGGAATGAACCCGGCATAGGTCGATTCCCACCACGCCGCAAATGAACCTACTCATTCGTCAGCTAATGTATATTCAGAAAGGAAATCAAGGTTCAACTTCTCTAGGCAATCCTCACCACCAACAGGTCCGGCCTCAACAAATCCAAGAGCCTCTACAACCCACGGCGCCACGAGCACCAGCACACCGACAGCGACGATGGTGGCGAAGCCCGCCGTGAGGTATGGGTGCTCCTGTGGAAAGGCAAAAACAGCATTCGCAGCCCCCTCGGCCTTGTCGATAAACTCGCCCAGGACGGGCCTGATCCTGTCCCGGCCGTCTCTAATCACCACCTCGAGGCCGCCGACAATGGCGCGGGCGATGCTCTCCGTCCATCCGTCCTCGCCGACAGCGTCTTTGATCTGGCGCCGGAGGGCTGGGCCGTCTTTTTCGGCGTTGAGGAGAAGCTCGACGACCTCGTCTGAGATTTGTTGCGCACAACGGACGCTGTACGGCGTGTTTGCTTTCACGCTAGTGGCGGTTGGAATAGCGTTGGGGTTTGTGCTGCCGAAGCAGTTGGTGATGAGGTTGAGGATGGACATGTTGGGTTAAAAATGGAGTTTGGAACAGCGGCCTGAGATTTTTTGGTCGTTGTGTGTCGTTGCAAGACTTCGATGTAGTTGGATGAAACAGGAGGGATGACAGGTGAGGATGCAGCAGGCAGTAAAGTAACCTGGAAGCATGAGAATGGGTGCACCAATTTCTGACATTGCATGCAGAAGCAATGAATAGCCTAAGCGTTGTTTGAATCACTCGACAGGTAACATAGGCGGGCTGAAGGCCTAAACATGTGGTGGGTTACCTCTGTTTTTTTCGAATCAAAAAACCCTATGTAGGGTGGACAAGGTTCCTCACTTGCCGCCAATACACAAAATACGGGTTTGAGATGGCACTTACTACAAACAAATTTACCCAGCAGCGAAATCAATTTAAGCCCCTTTGCTACTGCTTTTTTTACCCCTTCCGGTGTTTTGTACAGCACTGTGGGCCTTTACAGGAGGATTTCCCGTGGGGTCTAGGAGCAAGCGGCGTGCAATCCAATTTGTGGGCCCGAGGCGGCAGATTGCCGGTTCCGCCTTTTGTCGCAGCAGTACATTAAGCGCAAAGAGAGAATAACTTAAAGGATAGGGCAGGACAGGACGTTTGTGTGTTTTGTGTTACACTGCATTTGCGACCCAACCAGCGCATGGGGATGGGATGACAGCGTCCAAACTCGGCCTCCTCCGGAAAACCAAAAACTCCATTTGCAATAGCCACCAATTAAGGGCTTTTCAAGGCTCTGTAAGCGAATCGCGTAGGCACGCGGATGCGATGTGACACCACTGAGAAAATCGCCTCAAAATCCTCCAAAACGGCAAAATAGGGCAATTGGTTACAATTCGTGCCCGATAATACTGACATGCCTGGAAAAGTGTTGCATCACCTTGGTGGATGTAATGGGTTTGAGCTGGACTTGTGGCAATGAGCGGCGAGCCTGAAGTGATCGCCTGCCTCGTTTCCTGCTTTGTTGGTTGATTGCCGGAATGCTACCACATGTTAGTGCTCGACGGGCACGGCAGTCATCAATCCCCCGAATTTGAGGGCTATTGCAAAAGTTACAACATAATTCCAATTTGCCTGCCTGCTCATTCATCTCACTTAACCCAGCCACTTAACGTCGGAGTGTTTAGCGTCCTGAAGCGGGCGTACGTACGGTCAAGGGGTTGACGATTTTATCCGGGCCCATATTAACAACATTAGCAAAATCGAATTTCTTTTGGCCTTTGCAGCGGCCTACAAAAACTCAACGACGAAAGATAATATGGCTGGGGGTTTTAGGGGAGCTGGAATTATCCCTCATTGTCCGGAAGCTGTTATTTCCAAACTGGATGTGAAATTACGTACGCCTTCACCCAAAGAGCCTGCTTTTCCCACCACTGAATCCTGGGTCTCACAAACGCCACATAACCCAACAGAAGCTATTTCTCAATCAACGCTTGTAAAAGCTCGAATCAGCCGTCATCAGAGCAGCTCTCCGACTCCGATTTTCGAAGCTGTAAAACAATTAGCGAAAGGTGTGGAACGGTTAGCGCACCAAAACACCCTTATTCTTGCAGAGAACCGCAGTCTTCGGAAAGCCAACGAAGCGCTTAGCAAACGACGAAGGGCCAAAAAAACACGAATCCGCATAGAAGGGTCAGCAAACGTTCAAGAAGTCCGAGTTTTGATGGCGCAAAAGAATGCGAATGGGCCTGTATACGAAAAAGAAGGCGAAAATAAGGAGGGATATAATGCGCAAACAACGATTAAACGGCGATGTGGAAACTGTGGTAAACCCGGACATAATGCACAAACATGTCAGGAAGATGAAGAAATGTCTGCTGTGTATAGTTCCGATTGCATTGTAGTTAATTAAGCAACGCTGGCGTTGTAATTGAAATTGGGAATAAGACCGACCGGAAAAGTGTCCGGGGTACTGTCCTGTCCGGGGTACTGTACATCCACGTTATACCAAGTTTGGGAAACCAATAGTTTTCACTAGCACCGTACCTGATACAATGAATATACCTGGGGGAGCACCAAATCATGCCCGGTTGTGCGACATACGACATGCGACGCCAGCAAGCCCGGCGTTATACGACAGCTTAAATCGTTGGAAGCCATGATTTTACTTGACAAATGCGCGCTGGGAATGGACGAAGCGATTTTATGCGAAGGCCCAAAAATGGTCCTTTACCGCTTCTACTCTTGATCTTTTGTAGGTTCGAATCCTGCTCCCTCCACCTCCTCCCCGCTTACCGTGGCAAGGATAACCCGGCTGGCTATCGACAACAACCACCCGCCTGTGCCGTCGAGCCCACACTTGTTGGGAACTTCGTCTCCATGGCTACAAACGACCGACAGCTCCGCTGTTTGGACACAGGCCCCTCTCGATGAAGAGCCGTCAACTGCCGTCAGACGAACCCTCCGTGCGCCTGAAGGCACGGGGTCGCGTCAGTGAACAAACCTGTAAGCAGGACCGGGCACGAACCCGGTCAGGCTCGATTCGCTTCTATGCCCTTGTTTTCCGCTGTGTAAATAGAGAAAATAGAAAGCGCGCCGAGATACCCCTCGGGAGGTTGCTAACGGCCGGCTAATGAGCCGGGCCGAGCCCGGCGTTAAATAATACCACTACTACTACTACTACCTACCTCTTCCTCTTTACCTTCTTGAGTATTTCGTTACTGTCGCTCACGCTTTTTTTTCAATCATCAATAATATTAGTCAGAAATCTGTCACATTCACCAAGGTTACGCAGACCGCAAATCAGAATGAATGTGATCGACAAGGCTGTTGGAGGGATCGTGATGGAGTCAATCAGGGCGGCGCCACCGGATGCCATACACAGGGACCAGACACGGCAACGTAATCTCGGGGAGGCCGGCAATTGACACATGGGAACACATCCGGCCTCTCTCTGGAATTGCTTGAGCCCAATCAGACGCAAGAGCTATCAGTAAGCTGCAGGCGAGGACGCCGTACAGGTGGTGTGGTTGCATGGGGCGTCACCGTTGTAACTTCAATTTAGACTTTTCTTTACCCTTCTCGACTAAAACAAGCTGCGGGAATCAAATTGAACCAAGTTACATAGCTGCTAGATCATTTTGATTCATTCCACTTCAGCGTCAAATGGAGTGCAACACACTCTGCCATAGCAGGGAAAGTCTCGCGTGCACTGGCTGAGTTTACGCGCAGGAGCTCGAGGTATGGGGGTCGGAAAGAGCCAATGTATGTCGCCGTTGTACAGGTTCTCAGGGGCTCATTTTGGCGGGACATTCAGTATAATTTACAGAAAGGCTAACAAAGCCAAGCTTAGTTAAACTATAAAATGCTCAACATCGAGATTGCACCTGACTTATTCCCGTCTTTCTTTGCTGTTCTTTCTCGCAACTCGCCCAGCATGCCACCAAATACACAGCTTCAATCTGTGGCGGCTTTTACGCCGCAGCCTTCCTCCATGACTGTCGTTCTCGGGTCCAGGATCGAACCGTGGCTCACAGAATCATTGAGACGCATCAAACCCAATGAGCCGCTCAATAGCGTTGCTGAGCATCAAACATGCCTTAGCAAAGTTTTGTCATCGCCGAACACCATCTGGATCCTGGCATCCCTGATGCGAAAAGGCTCAAAGTCCGAATCGGATCCCGAGTTTTATCTTGTTGATATCGAGGCAAATGTTGTTCTTGTCGATATCCCATGCGATGAAGCTGACTTCGAACACAACAGACACCCTGATCAAGTATTATCAGGACGTCTATTGTGTTGACGCCGAGGAGAAAGAACAGCACAAGAGGCTGCTTGAGGATTTTATCGAAGCTATCAACCGTTACACTTTCCGCATGCCTGCTGTTGTGCTTGATGGGTTGGAAAAGGATGGTGCTGGCGAGCCACTTTGTGGGCAAAGCCGAAATGTCAAAACCAGGATTTTGAATCTTATGGAACGCCTGTCACCCTCGCCCTTTAAAGAGGTCGAGCCCATTTCGGAATCGCCCTCACTGTCCACAGCCGCATCTTCTGCTAATTTATATCCCAAGCCTCCCATTAACAAGGTGGTCGGGTGGCAACCTGATTTGGATCCAACTCAAGCCCTCTCCCCATCCCAAGTCAATTGCGACCCTTTTTCGATATCATTCTACGGAGTTCCACCAATCTCTGCCTTCCCACCAATACCAAGTCAGCTGGCTTCTACTGCTTCTAGCTTCGGTCATATTCCTGCTGCTCCGAAATACGAATCAGCTCCAGATTCAACGCATTTGGATCCGACGCCAAGAGGAGTAAGCGAATCTCCTCATCATTCTCGTCTGTTTGCGGCTCCGACATGCAATCCGGGAGGCCAACCTTGGCTAGCGGATCGGTTTGCTGAGTCTACTCGCCATGATGGTTCTGTCAGAGACATATTTGCTGGAGAGCATCACATATCCGGTCGCCAATCGGGCATTTCCGTTCACAATCATAGCGAGAGCTTCAACAACAGCCATACTAGCAGCGGCATTGACGGCTTCTCCAGTAGAGGGATTCCTAGAGCCATTGGGAATCAGAGGACCTCGGTGTACATGCAGCGGACGTCGCCTGGGTACTCTGAGCGAAGATCTCAAATGAGCGAGCAAGTTTTATCTTTTATTTTATTCCTCTCCCACATGACACTTATCTGACTCCATCTACACAGGCTATCCAAGCTCTTTAAGAAAGTTCAAGACATGGAACGGCGCCTTGCCAACCTCGAAGCATCAACTTCATATACCCGACACAAGCCGAACTGTCGACAGGATTGTGGCTGTCCCTCACAGGTCGAATGGGCTGCTTTAAAATCGCGAATTGTCCATCTTGAGACGAAGCTAGGAATAAAAACAAGAACTTGCAGCAGAACTCAACAGGGAATGGACGTGGCCAGCAGGGCGAGTCGAAAGCGACGGAAGGTTGAGCAGCAACAGCCCGAGAGCCCATCGGAGGACGAAATATCTGATGATTATTAAAACACCCAAGTTACGTCTAGTAAACTACATATCTTTTTATTTGTTTGGATGATAATTAAATAAAATTGAGCAAGCACTAGCGAGCAGTACCAAGTGGTAACAAGACTCCTAACTGTTGGGAGCCATGCCATTGCGGTCTGTGAAACGACGATTAATTACCGGATCTGCTTCGACAGCGTCTTCAATGTGTCTCCCGTCTTGACACTATCGAGACACTTTTTGGGGACCTTGCGCCTTCCATATCGCATCTTTGCCTTGCGAACCACCCTGAACAGGCACCTCGCCAGTACCAGAAGGCGAACGAGGCAAACGGATGGTAAAGAAGGTTAGGTAGTATTGGCAGGAAGCAGGCACACCGATTCGCGAGTTTGCCAATCACGAGGCATAATTACAAGGTTACTGCGTGACAGGGCGCAAAGAGCAACTGTGTTACTTGTGCTGGGGGCAAGTGGTTCTTTCGCCCACCGATCACCTAAACCGAATGTTTCCAGTAATATCATACTCTTGAAAAAAAACAGCGACTCAGCACCAGCAGGGAAAAACGAAAGAGGATACAACTACTACGGTAGAGGGTGGCTTTGTCTCGATATTCTCTTCCTTGTGGTCTGGTTTTGTACATGTAACCACCCAATTTACTCAGAACATATAGGGATCAAAATTTAAACCTACTCTCACAAATAGAAAATCTTATTTTTCACAAGCACCAATGAACGCTAAGTAATAGCACCAACACATTGCAGGTGCGGCCAGGCTCTAGGTCGATGCATGGTCCGCTTGGATGAGGCACAGATATTCCGAGCATCACACAGGAATCGATTCCTATTGGTACCGAACAAGGGGTATATGCGCCTTTGCTACACCGCAACACCACTGGATGCCTTTATATGAGAGTCCGTCGAATTTCTGCTCCAAGGAACTGGCGAGTACGTAATACGCCTAAAGATCTCCCTGCACCAAGTCAGAAATGAACTATGCGGCTGTATCGCTGGTCCAGGTTCACATTTTTGCGCCGCTGTCCAATTCGTCAAGTAGCTGGTGGAGGTCTTTAGTGGATTGAATATGAAATGCACACCAGAAAGCTTCCACCAGATACTTCGGAAGAGGCGCCGCACCACTTAACTCACCTGGCTAAATGCAACAAGGATAGCGTTTCGACCCCTTGCCAACCGAAGAAAAGATGGTAAGGCCAACACACATGACATGACCGTCTCCTTACTACGGGCCGAAACGTTACCGTCGGCGCGGATTGTCCCTCGGCACAAGCCGATAGTAATTTTAGCGCTGAAGCCCTTCCCCTCACATATCGGAGAACCATTCTCGCTTCAACTGCAAGATAAGCATGTCGCCATGCTTGGTGGGTGACAATACGGCGATGTTAACGACAACATCGGGAATGTGGCAAACGGACCAGAATCAGAGGGATCAAGATTTATTCATTTTTATAAGGTTGTTAGCGAAATGCTCTGAATATTGATAATTGACCGATGTGTGGTAGGCAACAGGCCTGTGTTGGAGATAGATGAGGTTTGTGTCGGGTTTTAGATCTCCCAAGAAAACAAGAGGTTACTTTATCAGACCCGAACGATGTGATAAAAAGACTGAAGCCTCCAGAGACTCACTGATAGGTAATTTTGCTGAACTTACAAAGCTTCACCTGGTGGCAATGATACTCCCGTTCTGCGTGCTCTGGGTCGGCATCGTCCCAATCTCACACTGCCAGATAAAATAGCTGTTCAAAATCTGCCGGGGTCGTCAAGATTGCAGACCAGCATCCTGCAGCATAAGCTCAACACGGAGAACCCGAGAGATACGAGGAGCTCATGAAACCAAGCTTGCAGGACGAAGCACTGGCATAGTCATGTAAGAGTAGCAGGGGTACAGATGTAAACTCTTGGGAACCGAGAAACTATGAGAGCATATTAGAATGCCCAACGTGAGAAAGACGCACTATATTGAACATCGTACGTTTAGGATCGGGACCTACTAATTCTTGAACAATGAGGCTTCCGTCCTTTTTCTTTTCAGGAAGGTAGAGAAATGTGGGCAGGTGGCTTGGCCGTCTAGAATTCTTTTGTTTCCTGGTCTGAAGCTGTCTGTGGATCTGAAACGGAAACGAGTTCTGTATGTGGAAGTGATAGAAGATGTTTGAGATCATGATCTTCTGGGATTTTTTCTACCTCAGTGCTATGGGAGCTAGGGGATAATATTATACACGATCCATCAAAATTCAGGAGAGGTGATTGCGGATGGCAAGAATACAGGGCAAGCAGGCTTCGCAGGCTTCACAGATAGCTGATGGCTTTGTTGGATACCAGTGCAATAAAGAAATAGATATACATTGATCCAGATTTCATTTGTTGACTATCTGACATTTATAAATCTGAAGGTTTTGTTCCTGTTACCCCCGGCAGCTGTTTGTTGCGGGTATGATGATTCAGAATTGCGCATGCCGTTCTGCAAATGTGGCTGGGTGGCTGCGTTTGCTTGCATGTTTCCTCTATGGCCAACCTCACAGCCTTTAACCGTACTGCTGCTCCGGGTCACCGTCTGGACATTGCTGTTGAGAGGCAACATACCTTGATCCCTGCTAGCAATCATTTTTACAGTCTGAGCTGACTCCTTAGCATCGAGCTTCTTCTGTAGCTCGATTACCTCCAGGTCTTTCTTCTGCAACTGCTGTTTCACACCCTCGTACGCCAGCCTCAACAAAGCCTTTTCGCCCTCCTCTTGACGTAGTAGCTGAAGCTCTGCCATTAGATGACGACGGAAATTGAGTTGCTGCGAGGCAATTTCCGCAAGTATCGTTTCCAACGCCTGCGTCTCGATAGTCGTGTCTTCAAGGTTAGATGCGGATTTTGAGCCCACCATGTTGCGTTTTAAGTCGAGTGGCAACTGATAAGGCGCCTTGCGCTTTCTCTTTGGTGCGACATTCCTCTGAGAAATTGTACTCGCGGTATCCACGGAAGCGGTTGCTTCCGCTGCATTATCCAAAGGTCTATCATCTTTGACAACAGCGTCAGATAGATTTGCGACAGGCTTGGAGGAATGAAGCTTACTATTGGTTGGTCCACGCCGCGCTGATGGCAGGGCTGTGCGCTCTACGATGTCAACTGGTGTTAGAGTTGTCCGCGAGATACATATTTTTTTTTGAAGAAATACGGCTCCATACTGGCGAGCAGAAGGTTCTGCTGAAGTCCATCGGGCTGGGACATAGTTCCCCAACTCGAAGAGCTGCCAATGAAAGAACTTTGATCAAACTAAGTACAAGCCTGACAATGGCTGCTATGAGGAAAGAGCGGTTGGGATAGTATAGATTGAATGGCAGTAATTAGATGCTTGGGATTTTAAATACTTTTTGTCATTTCCAACCTGCAACGCATCCATAAATTTCCCGATTCTTGAACATTATTCCAGGAACCAGGCCACCAAAAGAAATGCGCTACTATGAGTCAACCTCTCTAAAGACTGCGCCCAAACTGTTGGGAATGATGACGGAAAACAGAAATTTCATTCTTGGCTCGCACTCTATACATGAAAGAAACCAGAAACGGCAACGTAATCTCGGGGAGGCCGAGGACAAACACTCGGGAACACGTCCGGCCTCCCCCTGGGATCTTTTTGGGACCAATCAGCCGCGAGAGTCAAGACCGGGTCTTGAAGCCGCTCAGCCATATTAGATCATTGGTGGTTGCCTTTGTTTGTCATGGTTCGCCAACGCGGCTGTGCAAGGGTTGAATTTCCTGTGAAAGGTATCGCAGCGCTGGGGTATGAATTGCGTTAAAACTGGTCATATTTTATAGCGCATTACCAAAGCAGGTTCTTTCGCCCATTTACTTAGTGCAGAAATGTGCCAAGAGAAAATACCCCTGAAACACTGCATGACCTGCTTTTGTCAACCTACACCGCATTCGCAAAGCAAGGAGGGCGAAGAATCTTGCCAAGTGCAGATCGAGAGCAACATATCCAAGTTGGGTGCCGGGATGCTCCGTGGAGGTGAAGGCCAGGAGGAACGAGCCCGTCAAAAGATTCCCGCAGGAAAGTCAGCATTAAATTCACCCCTGATTCTTCAACCACATTGATGATGATATCGATGATCCGTAAGGATATTAAGACAAGGATTCCAAACAAGCTGCATCGTATTACAGCCTCGCACCGGTCAATCAGTGTGCCTTCTTTTTTGATCGTGGCCGACCAATCGCTTCCACAAAAATCAAATAGGCCTGTTTCGAAGCTGATTTCAATTTTAAATGGCGTGCGCCCGACTTCTATGTGTAGTGAACGAACGTAGCAAATACTGCCGCTGCCGATTGGAATTGGATGGGGCATAGCTTGACGGAGAACCGGATGGTATTCCGTATGCAGGGGTAAGTAAATATTGCTGCCTGTCACCCTAGTGGCTTAATTAGCCTACCTGTCGCTGAAAGCCGGTATGACAAACTTGGAAGCATAGCAGCCTTTTGGCCCGGCCAGATTTGGAAGTGGACAAATTAGTTTAACTCGTGTCGTTTGTTTCCATTTGGACTGTAGTAAAGAACTGTAGCGAGGTGTTTGATGATGGATGCAAGTCAGCCCTCCAGAAGAGGTTGTCTGTATTAACTTACTCTCAGGTACATCACTTAACTGCAAACATAGTTCGACACTCAACTGTCATAATTCGTTTTTCAGAACCAGCGGCTTTTTCCATTCATCTTCACATGAATCACACCAGGATTTACTTGCAACTTCACAAAAGCTAGGTAAGGGAAAGCCCAAAATGCCTCAT
Source organism: Pyricularia pennisetigena (assembly GCF_004337985.1). NCBI lineage: Eukaryota > Fungi > Ascomycota > Sordariomycetes > Magnaporthales > Pyriculariaceae > Pyricularia > Pyricularia pennisetigena. The sequence continues at coordinate 170,869 of NW_021940928.1, read as the reverse complement.
GCTTGCTGGGTGACGCTGAACCGCCCGCTGACTACGATAGATGAGTCAAAGTCACTTTACGGCATGGATTGTTTTTATCGGCTCGTTTTGCCCGAAAACTGCATGCCTTTGAGCCGCAACTCATTCGTTCGCCAGTGCAGTCCGCAAAAAGAAGGCAACCGACTAGCCTTTGGAAAGCCAAAGGCAAGGTTATGCGGTATATGATTGACATATAAAGCCCAGCTATCATCATCGTCTGTTTGCGTCTCTTATTTCAGTAACGCAGACCATAAATCACTTTTTGTTTGACTTTTTTTCCCCAGAGCATTGGGGCGAGGAAATATGCCGAACAATCAGACTGATCAATGCCCGCAACCGGCTGGCATTGGATGGACATCCAGTCAACATCTTCCTCAACATGTTGGATCCCCTAGGCGGGGAGCTGGAGCATCAGAATCAAGAGATTCGTCTACCCCAAACGCGGACCGCGACGCTGGCCTAAACAAGCCGAAAGCTAAGAGGCAAAAGCGGTCTCCTTCACAAGAACCAGCCTTGTTAACCAATGCGACAAACGCTCCGTCAAGTCCCAGAGTTACCCCTTCAACTGCCCAAGTAACGACAGCAACCGCGCATAAAGGAACAGCAGAAGAACCGGCTACAGATCCCAACAACGGTTTCGAACCCATGTCCCGGGCGCGCAAATCACGTTGGCAGGATGGAACCCCGGCAATGACAATGGTGTACAATATTCGAAGCTGACCACCCCGGGATACAGCAGGGCAAAGCGGTATTTTCAGAATACTGAACACGAGCGTAGGACATACAGATGCAAAAATTATCTTAGTTGCCTTGTTCACCCAGGGTGGGATGTGGCGCTTGTTGGCACAAGCATCCCATAGTATTGTATGATTGATCGAAATCTCCTCATCTTTACTATATTGTATTATTATGCCCTTGCTGAAAGGGAGAGGTAGGCTTCACTTTCTTGTTTGTTGCTCGCGCGAGGGCATCCATGGAACAGACCTTGGGTTTAGCTGCTCATGGCAATGAGCTATAGAGTTAAGATCAGCTCAAATGGCTCGCACATACCAATGATTGTTGCAAAACACAAAGGTTTTCTAAAGCCAGCAGGCGTTAGTCAGGCAAGTTACAGCAGATTTGATCGTTCTTGGTGTAGTATGGTATCTCTGGCCGACATCGAATGTGCGACTGAAGCTTGTTTCTATACCGGCCACACCACTCCGCAGCAATGGTCCTCCTATGACCGCAGCTGTAGTCCATCTATAGGGGGTATTGTTGGTCAGTTGTGGTTTCCCGGATGGAAACATTGCTTGGAGGCGAAGAAAGTAGATAAACGGGCGAAAATCCATCCAACATACATATTGGTAGGTGCACATGATAGCCAAGATGTGCCGTCAATTACAACCAAAAGGCATGCGATTCGGTCGCTTCAGGACAAAGATTGCCTCAAGATGACTAAGTTGAATAACGAAGAAACTCTCATAAGGGCGGCACGTCGATAGATATGCGCTATACTGTACAGTAATATGTATCTTCAGCGACAAGATGCAGAATGGAAAGGGATGGTGTTTTCTGAGGCTGGTTTTCTTGGGATATATACCCACGTTGACCCAAATGAGCTCATAAGACGGTCAGGGAGAGTGTAATATAGGGTTGAAATATTTACTGGGACCCTTACAAACGATCGAGCTGCATGCATTTGGAAAGGATGGTGGTTCTCCTTTCATAGCCTTGTTCCTAGCCTACAGTTGTTTGGAAAGCGCTAGTGTCTTCCGCCTTTAGTCTCCACCTCCAGCAGCGGTGCAAGCAGGGTTCGTAGATGAGGGCGTGCAAAAGTGGAGACGTAAGGGTGTAGTGGGTGGATATTTCATGTACCTGACAGTGGAGAAGCTAGAACAAGCCTAGATCTCGTCACTAGCCCTGGCTAAAAGGTTCAACAGCTGCGTATAGAACGGATCAATGTTGCCAATATTTGGCAGCTCCGATGAGCATACGATGCTGTGAATATATGCATTGATTGTTGAGATTTTGTTCTGCCCATCAACGGCTAGCACTAGCCTGAGGCGCTCCCAATACATAGTAACTACTGGCCTACTGAGCTTCGATGTCTGGTCCCCGCAAACGCCTGCGAGTCGCAAAATTCGCGCATGTAGAAGCAAAGCAGATGAAAACACCGCCTTGTATTGACATCTCTTGTATGATGCGAGCGGACTTTTGGTAGGTCTGGCTCATTTTCTGAAAGTTGTCATCAGCAGAGCTGATCTGATGTGCTAGCCTGGCGAATATCGCGATATCCGCTCTTTTTGCACCCAAAGAATACCAAGCAAGGACAACCACGAGACAGATGAACAACTTCCATAGAGTCAGCGTCAGTTCGAGTCTTTGCAGGGATTCTGTGTAAAGCCATCCGTCCTCCATGGATTTGGACGCCAAACCCTCACTGTAGAAGAATCAGTTAGATTGAAGTTCAGTTGCCGAAAAACACAATACTTACACACTGTCATCCCTCGAAGACTTGAGCTTTTGGGCATCTTGTGCAATTGGAGCAAAGAGGCAAAACGTGCCCAGTCCCAATACCCCGGTCAGCGCGGCTGAGGAAAAGGCTGCTAGGTACAGCGGAAAGCCTGCTTGACTGAGGACCTTGACGAGGGTGATGAAGGCCGATTCAACTTTCAACAGGGTTTTACCGATAGTAGCAAGCGAGTCGAATTTGCGGATCAGTCGTCTCACTGAACGGTCGGTTGTTCTTCTCAGTACTTCGTCTGTAACGGCATTCAGAATGGGCTTCATGAAGCCCCATAAACGTTCCTGAAGGAGGTCCAGAGGGAAGGAAATGGCGGCAAGTAGATTGTTCTCGACGTGCAGAAGAAACAGGATGGGATTACACCCGACGCACATCAACAACAGAAGTGCATACGGAATCCATCGATAATTCCACCAGGCATCCCTAGGGCGGTGGTTACCGAGCAAGTGAGATTTTTCGGTTACGACCATTTTGCAGGAGCATGAAATAAGCCGTTTGTGGCGATTATGATCGGGAAGCAGCTGTACCTATGGCTCTATTATACCCAGCTCATTTATTGTATTCTCTCGGAACTGTGGATGGCTTCGCCATCGTTTTCCACTGGACGACGTAATAGGATGATGAAGTTGTGCGATGCAGATAGCAGCTAGCCCCACCGGCAACCACTATGACGGCTTGAAAGTTTTAGATTTCACAACACGAAGTCTGCCCCTGCTGACAACAATGTCTGGATCCGGTCCAGGGCGGCTAAGGTCTGATTTTCTTTCTTTTTGGGTTATGAAATACGGCCAGGAAATTTATGCAGCACAGCATATTTGGAAATTTGCCATGCATATTACATCCGAGTAGCTTGGACGTTGCAGCTCAATCTATCAATCCCGGTGTGGTCACATCCCTTCTGTTCGGCAGGATTACAAACCTGGGCAGCGGAAACCGCTATGCTTTCCTGGGGTAGTACGTGGGTCGGGGCTTCGTCGTCCCGACAGCCCATCGCACTTTGGGCTGCCCCACCCTACCCGCTATTTCTAAGAGCTGGCCAGTACGGTGCTAACGTTAGGGGAAAACCGATGCTATTGATCGCAGAGTCCCAGGTTCCCAAAGTACACACCCCTCCTGCTACAGCATGCGCGAAATTTATTGCCCAGACGACATATTCGCGTTAATTACACGATTCATGTACGCAACCGGAAGGTGTGGACTGATTTGCGACATTTACACGTGCTGTCATTATTTTGCATCTTGCTGGCCTTGACCCTTCCTAGAAATCCCAGTGCTACAGGCAAGCATACTGGGGTATTGACCCAGCACTGGCAACGGTTATGTACACCCAGTCCTGGAACTCGTTCCTAATGGTTGCTTTTGTGCTATGGACAGGGTCGACTGATATTTACAAGGATGAAAATGAGATGCATGTCACCTTTAGCACCTTCCAGATTCATCAAATTGTCCCCAGCTGAGGACAATTTGACCAGGGCTTGTACACATAGCTCTGGTTTGCCAAGATACCAAACACCGCTGAACAAGTTGTACAAATACGGGCGGGGCGTAGGGCAGATGTGCACATTCATCGTGCATTTAACGTGACCCTGTCGTCTGTGCAGTAAATTTCGTTTGTGATGTAAGGGGTGTGTGAATTGGAACCTGCGAGCCTACATAAATCACTTGACCCCTCTCTCTCTTAGCTAGCCTAGCTGGAAAGACGTCCAGACTCTATTATCTTGTCACCACTGGCCCTGAAAACAGCATGAATGCGCAAAAGGGAACCGAGAGGCTCGCTTCAGTCGAGGAGAGGCATTCTGATAGTCCTCATACCCCAGAAACCTTGGCTGGCGAGCTGCTCAACCAGCCGGCCGTTGACCGTTTCAAAGAGCTCGTCGTCGCTTGGAGAACACCACGCAACCAGAAGTTCTCTTGCCTCGACGTTGATGAACCAGATCCGACCAAGGCGACTGCCGCATATTTCAAGCTCAGTCTTCACCACGAGTCCTCGTCAGCTCTTCAAGCCCTGTTTTCCTTGGTAGCCCTTATCCAAGCAAACAAACGGTTAGATGAGCTGAAGCCAGCTGAGAGCAAGTACAGACCTCGATCTGCACTCAAAAAAGCTTACGAACAGCTTGACAGCAAAGTAAAATACAAGACTTTCCGCAACCGCCTATCTGCAGCCAGATCACTCGATGAACAGCTGAGGGGACTCGTCGTCTTCCTTCCATTCAAATCCTATGGTACAAACATCATAAGATATTCCAAGCAAGCAAACTCTAGAGGCTTTCAAAAATCCCTCCTAGGACACCCTCATCATAAAGTGCTTTTGCGTGTCGGAGAAGAGTTTCTCAGATCTGTTCAAACCAATGGTGAATTTCCGACGAGGATATGGGAAGCCAACCCTTTTGGGCCGGGCTTGCCCTTTGCGCATCAAGTTAGCCTTCTTGCAATCGAGGCCAAGTATTTGCCTCGAAGCGAATATGAGTTGGACTCAGATGGATACATAGTCGCAGCTCAGTCTCTTATCCCATCGATCCCACCTCCAGGACCAGCTCCGTCTTCAGCCGCTCGAGCCATGGTTAAGAACACGTCAACAACGATCATTCCAAGTCTGGACATTTCATTCTCACCATTCCCGTTCCCCGACGCGTCAAATACCACTGCTATTGTCGGACCGTGCCCATCACATCCGTTGTCTTTATCATCATCAGAAGAACCGAGCTCTGAATTCCCCGAATCGCTAAATGCCATTTCCGGGATCGGACCACCTTCTCCAACTACATCAATCCAGGAAGGCGACAATGATAATAACACAAGATCGCTTTTGCCCAATTGCCGTTCGTCGACCTCAACACCACAGCATACCGGACTTGATTTTTCTCCATCGATCCTCACTGCCACTACCTCCTCAACACCACAGTCGTCAACATTTCAGTCACGACTATCACCAACTTTGATAGCTTCTCCAGTAGCGGAATGGCCTGGCCGTACCCCAGCTACTAGTTTGGCTAAAGCAAACTGGTCTTGGGTACGCGATATCAACAAAAACAGCAATTGCCACCAAGACACACGTCTCCCCGACGGCTGTCTTGCACAACAAGAACCTCTTTCCCCTACATTCGAGACCTTGACTTCAGCCTTGAAAAAGCAGTTGACCCCAGAGGGAGCTGCATCAACAGTAACCGCCCCTACGTCGACTTGGCTGAACGACGCCCAATTGTCACTTCATCTGCTGAAGAACGGCGAGTGGCTGAACGATGGCATTATCAACGCATATATAGAAGCCCGTACAGCACAGACCGAGGCCGCACAGGCCAAAGCCGGACAAGCCGGGCCAAAAATATCTTTCCTCCACAGCTACTCTCTAGATCAGTTCAGTCCTAATCGGACGAGTCAGGCTCGACGCGTTCGTCATCCCCGAGAATATGATTTGACTTTGATGCCTGTTAACGACAATAAGCACTGGTACCTTCTGGTCATATACAAACAGTGTGGTGTCTTAGGCTCAGGCCAAGACGAATGGGTAGCTTGCTTTCTCGATTCTTCGCCGTCGCATTCATCCCATAATAGGACACTGGCCCGCTGGATAGAGCAGAGAGGCTATGGGAACAAGTTGGTGGTACGAAAAGAGGTCAAGGCTCCTCGGCAGAGGAACAATATTGACTGCGGAGTCTACGTGCTGGCGTTCGCCGACAAGATCTTGGAGGATACTCATAAGTTTGTCACAGCAGTCAACCTTGGAGAAGATCTCGACTGGGAAGTTGATGCAGCAAAACTTCGGAATAAAATAAAAATCTTCCTTAGCACGGCTTCCAATAATGCTAGGAGCGGCAGGATCGCAAGTGATAGCGACTGTGATATGGAGGACGTTGTGACTGAGGCCGTCGAAATCTACGCCACTATGGATGACAATGAGAAGAAAACGTCTGATAGATCAACTATTGTCGCCCCTTCGACTTCACCCAAGTCAAGAGCACCTGATGGCCCTGCCTCCGCGAGGCTATCATCTGCCGTTTCGTCCCCAAGCTATACGATTTCGCGGGTGCCGTCTGAATCATTGGGGCCGGATGTGGATAACGCGTTAGTATAAATGAATACTGACCCGTAGTTGCCCAACTAACATTCCTTGCTTTTGACAGGACCGAAAAGACTCCTGCCGTAATCGCCGGCACCAGGATTACAGGCGCTGAATGTCCCGCCGGTCCGACGCTGGAAACAAAGTCGTGCGACCCGACCGAGTCGACGGGATTCTCGCAACCATCGTCGCCGGCCTCTGCTCAATCATCACCATCGCACATCGACACCGTAATTTCTATACTTGTCGCAGTTTTTTCGATTTTACCGCAGCAAGAAATCCGACAGCTACAGAAAGTTAACCCACTGGTTTTGTCTCATCAAGTTCAAAAGGCGCTCCACCAGGTTGATTCCCGACCCGCTTCAGACGAGCTCTCTCAGCATTTGTCCCCCACTTGCCAAATGCCAGACGCTCCCTCCGCCTCGGCGACCAATGACTCACCAACGGAAGATAGTGAATCGCCCTGCAGAGGGCGTAAGCGGGGCAGCAGCCCTTGGTCAATGGGTCAGAAGCGGCAAAGGGTCGCATGCCCCTGTGATTTTTGTCCACCGACGACAGACGCTACTCCTGATATTTCGCGAACCACCGGTTCCGGCAGTACACTCTCTGATGCAGCTACGAATGACCTTCAGCTTTCATTAAAAACTATTGCTCCGACAGTTGTATTTCCATTGGCAGACCGTGCTGACTGGCAGCCGGATTGTGGCACTCCCAGAGAAAACTCTGCTCGTAAGTGTGCTCCTTTTATTATCTTTTTGCGCCGTCCAAGTTGACATCCGCAGCAAATTTTCCACCGAATACGGCTCAACTCCCCTCGAAGCTTGCCAGAAGTCCGCGGATGCCCACCCCAATCTCGACTGCCCTGATCGCCAACCAGACCAGCGTTCCAAAGCTTAAGAATTTGGCACACGGAGCAACAACCTCGCCACATCCTTTGTCCCACGATTCCGGCATACCAGCCTCATCTTTCGAGCCCCCTTCACGCATTGCAGTTGCGGATCTTTTGCAGAATGTAACCGAGGAGCCTACACGGAGAGAGGCATTTCTGATACGTATGATCGATTGTTTCCTTGTCAAAAAAGCGACCTACTAATTCCGACTGAAGAGGCATATGGCAACTTCAAGGATGATTTCCCCGGGCTTGTCGACTACCTGATCCGCAACCGTCACCGTATCGAGAGCCCACCAACAAACGAAACTGAAACAAGCCAGTCCGTTCAAGAGGCGGACAGATTTCTCAACCTGGCGAATACTCTCCAGGACCTCGCAAAACGTGACTTGGACGTTGCCAACAAAGTTTCAAAAAGGCTTGACAGAATGACCGAACACTCGCTTGTTGCGATTTCTAACCGACGCGGCTTGCGCAAAGAGGAAATCACAAAGTTAATGGTTGATAATTGGACAAGCTGGGAAACGAGTGATATAAGGGAAGTAGAAAAAATAATTGGGGCAACCGAATCTGCGAGCATACAACTGCACATTGCACAGGAACCGAAGGCTGATGCCGAACTCAGGATTCTAATACCGCGACAACGTGGGCTGCAGTTGACGGAAAATTACCGAAGACTCCCTGTTATTATCTCGACGGCCAATTCCCAAATCCCTCGCCCGTTTTTCAGAGATCTGTCCTTTTCACAGTCGCTCTAACAATTTCAATCGACCAACCCTCTTCCACCTGTATTTCTTTTAATTGCGGCGCTGTCATTTCATTGTATAATAGCTTCAAAGCTTCGGAAGAATCCCGGACCGTAACTCCCATTCCGGAAATGACTATGATTTTGGCCGGAATCGAGAATTTGATTTCTTTGCCACCGAAGTACACTTCCATCCCACTTGGAAGGAGATCGATCTGAGGGTAGTTAGCAAAAGAAGTACGCGTAAAAAAGCTGCGTGAACATACGTCGCTCATGGCTGGCAACTTCAACCTTGCCTCGTAGACTCCTCGAAAGTCTTGCCGAAGAGATAGTGGAAGGGAATTGGAACGTTCGATTTAGGACATGATGGACTAAAAGAGCAGGAGTTCGGATTTCTTTTTTGGAGCAGGTTTATCTGAGGGGTAGGCGGGGTAAGTGAGGCGCTAGCTAGCACGTGCTAAAGATGGTGAAACAGCTGACAACAATTACTTGCCCGCCTTCGTCCTTGACCCAATTATGAGTGTAATTTTGCCGAGCCAATAGCGTTGCAATTTGTAAAGGTCGAGTTGGGCATCCACATTGCTGCCCAATGTTTTCGCATGTCAACCTATTCTACCGCTGGATACTCTATTTCGAGCAGTAAAATCCCCGTTTATTGGCAGCTCTGGTTACTCTACTCCGTTCTGTTGCCAGAGCCAGATGCAGCTCCCTCAGATAACAGTCTATTTAATTACCATGGTGGTAAGACTAAAAATCCCTCCCTTGGCTCTGTCGTGCACTGGTATGGACCTTGTGGGCGTTGCCGACTTTGGTCATAGTTTTGCAGAAAAAAATAAATTTAGGTAATTACTTGATTTCCTCCCGCAAACAGTAAAGTTGGTAAAGGCCCACGCATACGTGGGGTTCGACCGCTCCTGACACGAAAGAAGCGGGGGAAATTGACGTCAGAATTCAAAGGATTACACAAGGATGGTATAACGTGACATCACGTGATTGTCACGAAGTGATCTTTGTGATCCCACTGAGCTCCTTGCACGGACTCAAGGGCGGAAATTTCGACTTTGATCTTGGAAGTGGGTGCCCTTACCGTGAAATGTTTATACATTCATCCCTTGTGATAAAAAGATTATACAGCCGTTCACCGAGAGCACGCACTGTGCTTATCGATTATGTCAAGTGTTTTGCACAAATGAGCACGGTCCAGCTAGTACGACAAAGGTAACACCAAACAGAACGCGCAAACCTACGCGAGCAATTCCCGTGAGGTATCTATTGGATGCGGTGGATCGCGCCCAAAGTGCTCATCAAATAGAAAAGCTGGAAGACAGGGAATTTTAATGTCTAAATTATTCAAATCAAGGAAGTGCAATGCCTTTGTCAACCGTGCTATTTATTTCAAATCTAGTGCAGCAACGAAAATTTCTTGTTGCTGTCGCCAAAGAAAAGCTCGGAGATTGCGAGGCTATCATGGCAACGTAAAGTGCGTCCTGGGCGTGGGTGATGTGACTATCATGTGCTGTGAAGCTCCTGTGGGGTCCAGCCAGGGTTTGGTGATCTCAGGGTCTAAATGTCACAACAAGGACTTGACTCACCGGCACAATTACCTACACGAATACTCCTAGCTTCACCAAGGACCTATAGCCAGCAAAAATGCCATGTCACGAAGCAAGCCAGATGGCAAGGTCCAACCGCTTTTCCCTTATCTTTGACCAGTAAAAGAGCTATTTCCCCGTAGGATTACGTTTTCTCAATTATGCAGGAGGCCCTCCACTTTCTCGGCTTGGAGCAAAAGCGCAACCCCATTGGCGGGCCTGGGGCGGCAAATTGCGGGTCCAGCGGAAGCGACGAGGTACGTAAGGCAACATTAGAATTGGGGACAATGGACCGCATTCCTTAGCAGACTTGAATCCTGCAGCTCCATTTCTGCGCTGATCAAAAAAGTGAAGTTAGGGAGTGGGATATTTCCAGGTTTGGTTGTGTCTAAAGCTTGTTTCGCACTCCCTCAACCGCCAGCCCCTGCTAGCACCCGGAGAATTGGCAACATCCACCCTCGAGGGCGCCTCGAGGGCGCATGGGGTCAGTCACCCTCACAGCCCTCGCCCCCTGGCCCAAATCAGCCCCGGTCTTTTTGTTGTTATCGATAAATTGCTACTTCAATATGCCCATCCATGTCGAATTGTGAGATGCGTCGTCCTTGCAACTCCGCAATCGACGTGACGCGCAACATGCGCCGCAAAAGCCCCTTCTCAAATTCTCCAACCCCTCCGTTGTCAGACGACCACGCCAACAGCTTAACGACAACCATAGCAACAGAATCCTCGCCATTGTGCCCCACTCCCTTCCACTCCGCTAGCAGTGTCCCACAAGGGTTGGGTAACGTTGATGTACTATTTGCCACTAAGCAGCCGTCACAGGCTGCGATCGTTGCCTTCAACTCCCCAGTCGACAACGCCGAGATCACGACCAATCCAACGGGATCACTTTTAACCTCTCTCTCCACTAACCCGGCAGTTTCACCGCCCTCCGTATCGCCGCGTTCCTTGTTCCACCATGAAAATCCAACCCTGACGGCAACCTCGAATTGCAACATCGATGGCGCTACCAAATGCACCGTGGCTCGCCTCTTGCTTACGAACGCCTCACCTCAAGTAGTTGGGAAACAAACGTGCCATGTCCCACGATTCGTCACCGAGGAAGAGAGCGAGCCCTATTGACGGAGATGTTGCCAGCGTCTTGGCTACACCGCTTCGCCCTGTATCACCAGCATCAATAACTGTTGGTGACGAGGACGACGGCGACAAGATTAATGAGAATGGCGATCAGGAGGGCGAGGTCGACGCCTACACTGAAACCAATTTCTCGACTGTCGGCCTTGTAAGCTCAAGCGCTGTCTCTCCACAGCCCCAAGATTCGCCATTTATAGAGCAATCAATCTCGACCACAAGCTTGCCGCTGTTGTTTGAATCAATGGAGACTTTTATCGAAAAAGATGCATCTACCGGTGGCTATAAAACCAAACGGCTGCAGTTAAACTCAGAAACGCGTACCGCGCTCAAAAAGAAGAAATTGAGTCATCCCGACGTCGCCTCTCAATCAACTCCGTCCTTGAGAAAATCTACCTGGCTGAAAGATGCAATATCGTCCTTGAATCGACTTGTTGAAGGCGAACGGCTTAACAATGCCATTGTCAATGCTTGCATGCATATCTTGGCCATAAGACATAGATTTTGTTTCTTCAATAGCCACTTTCTCCTTCAGTCAGGGCCGCCCATCTCGTGGAAGCGGAAGGCTGAATATGGAGATCCCCTGCAGTCGGACCTTGTTCTGATACCTATCTACGAAAATGATCACTGGTACCTCTTGGTCATGTATAAGTCGGACATTGGAGATAGGGCGCAAAAGGATCGAGTAGTCTGTTTTCTCGACCCTTTAGAGTCAACCTCACGGTCCTATGAACGTACTTTTACATATTGGACGTGGTACCTCAGCGATCTCGGTTATCAAGGAGCTGTGCACCGAAAACAGATCACGTTTCCCCAACAGCTCAACTTTGTTGACTGCGGAGTCTTCAGCATTGCATTCGCCTACCAGATTGCTGAGAATCGTCAGAGGTTTGTCAATGCTGTCGAGAGCGGGACAGGTCTAGACTGGACCATCGACGCACCCAAGTGGCGTATATATATACGGTCTGAGCTAGAGCCCACCTACGACGACAGTTCCGCTACTCTATATTACAAACCTAAAAATACCAGGGAGGGCAATGACAATGCCCGCATAGAGGTGGTTTCGGCCTGCCATGCCTTAAAGGCTCTGCCGAAAGCTTCGAAGCAAGCCCTGCCGTTAGCGACAATTGCGTCTTCCGTGGACGCCGCTGTGGATCCAGACCTCGTGATGGGCCATAACATGACTATGGCCAGTGTGCTTGCTGCTTCATCCCCCCTGAATCACCATCATTGCTAAAGGGCGGCGTAACCATTGACTTGTAAGTGAGAAGGAACTCTAAATCGCAACAGGATTGCTAATATCAGTCTGCGGTTAATAGGGCCAATCCTGAAATCTCCCCACAAGCGACAACATGCTCTAGTCTAGATATTCGCTACCTATGTCGCGTGCATTTGCGAAGTCGTCAACGCCATCCTTAACGCCAATTTCGCCTCCCTTTCAATACACTCCAGTGCAGATCACTGCCGAGAGAGAGGAGCAGGCAATGCAGAAAGAAGCTGCATCACAGGACAGTGACAAGCCATTTTCACACCCTGTGTTCACGTCGTCGTCACTAAATACTACTGCGGCTGCCCTTTTTGAAGCTTTCTCAGTTCTATCGCGGGAAAAGATCGAGAGACTGCGGGCTGCCCATCCCCAAAACTTAACTGAAGAGGTACAAAAGGCTCTTGATTGGATTCTCCAGCACGCCTTGTGCTTCGGGCAAGGCGATGGATGGGTACAACTCGTATAGAAAAACTGGACAGACCATTCCCAACCCTATCCTACCTCCTGCCAATCAGTTGCTTGCCCCGCTGCTTGCCCCTTTCCGCGAACCCGAACACTCCGGTCCTGGCAACCCTCAACAGTTTTCACACTCCAATCGCTTGTCCATATCGAGTCTAGTGTGGCAAACCAGCCAAGTTGCACCGGATGCCATGGGTGTTCAACGTCCGCGTCCGCAGCCTTTGCCTGTCCCATCGGCAAATCTTGAGATGGCATCCACGGCCCTGAACCGCAGTCGACAGGGAAAAAACGGTATCCTGTCGTCCCCGACCCGACAGGACGACACATCATCAATGAAAATTGGCGCTGTTGTGAATTGCACATCTGGTAGGAATCAAGCGTGGTTTGTAGTGTTTTATCTATTGCTATTGCAATGAAGCTAACTGAAATGTTTGCACGCAGGTGATCTCCTGATTTCCACGGCTTCAAAAGGCCACAAATCCACGTTTAACATTCCATAATCGTTTTCAAATGCTACGACCCTAAACTCTGATCAGCATGCCAACTCCCACAGTGCTCAGGTGGAATTGCCGCCAAGCACATACCTGCCAGCGCCGCTGTTGAAAGATGTCAACCCCAACCCGACTCCAGAGGTCACTTCTAGCTCCTTACCCAATTGTTTGACCTACGCGGTTCGACCAGAAGCATTGATGCGCGCAACGGGTGATGATGACTTGTGGATTATGCTCACGGTACCACACAACGGGGATCCCCCATTTGCTGAATACTTCCGATTTGGGTACCATTTGAGTCAGCTAGTCGAAGAACCTACTACCTACCTATTACAATGAAACAAGTTGCAATGGCGAGTTTTGATCAATGTAACATTTCCCTGTCGCTTGGTTGTGACGTTGAACCCCACACACCCTAATGTGCCCGTTCTCTTTGGTGCCCACCCAGTCAGTTTCTCGACCAGGTTTGTATCCACTCAATTTGCGGCCGATGCATCCATCATAATACTTTCGTTGCCCTCGAAGCACTCCCACATCTCCGAGCACTTAAAATTTCCGTACCGCATCTGAAGGCCGGCAATTTTATTCAACTTTTGTACTTCAACGAAATCGATGTATTCTTCGAAGAACTGATCTAGGTTGTGGCAGGAGAAGTCCGGAGCATCGCCTTCTTGGAATTCATAGGCTTGAAGCTTTGAGTTGACCACGACGAAGATATGTCCGTGAACGTGTTCATCGACTATATCCTTGATTGGAGTGGGCTTTGTTCGGCGGCAGATAGGCGACTTGCCGTCGACTCCGTACAAAACTGTGCCTTCAGGGAGAGGAAAGTGGCTATGGGCAGAGTGGATGCATAGCAGATCAAGTAGGTTGTATTTGTCGATCATCAAAAAGAGAGTGCTCAGGTGCTCTTTAAGTATCTTGTCTTCGTCGTCAAGGTCTTCGTCGTCAATGAGAGTGTTGTATCTATAGTCGAATCAGCAAACGCGTGTCAGCGAGGTGCGGGGAGGATGACGACGCCTTACTACGCTATCTTACTGGGAGGCAAGTGCTCCGAATTGCTTGGAGCTCGAAAATGCCCTCTTGAAAGCGCTTCGTAAGCTGCCGTGGGAAGAGATGCTTGTTAACTCGGTTTTAAGTAGGCTTCGGACCCGGCCAAATTACAAAGTTAAATAGTTAAAGGAGATCATCAACCATTATGTGAATATGATGGCTTCCATATTTGGTTTGTTGCCACCAACCGAGGACGAGAAGGACAAAGGACGGAGAGGGAAAAAGAACAAGCCAGAAATACAGAGCAATGTGGTGGGGGCTGTTATGGAAAGCTTTATAGAAGGGGCCAGATCGATTCTTGAGAAAGCCTACTGGAGGAGCTCCCCTTCGAAGACCGCTCTATCGATGGGGCAATATATGCGAACATATCTCTGCAGGCATCTTTCCTCGAAATATAAAATGCTAATTAAGACTACTATATGGCGGTGCGAAGTTTGGAAGGTGTAGACGATAAGATCTGCTTAAAGTGCTAGACCTATTTTCTCATGAGAAATCATATTCACAATCGTTGTTTTAGTTCATTAGCAACTGTTGTGCTCTCTTCAGCAAGTTGCATTGGGGAGGATGTGGGGACCGTTTCTGGCCTCAAATTAGTCAAGTCCCAAGGGCTGGGGTTAGCTAATGCCCACTGTAGCTCAGCCACAACCAAAAAAGGTTGAGTTGGAACTGGGACACGCCAAGTGGATCCGCTCCTCCCCGTTCCCGATTGGCTTGATACGCGAGTCCAGTGGAGAACTCACACAATACTTCTTTTCGTGCGGCTAGCCTATTAAATGCTCCCGATAGGCTCACATGACAGCCCAGTTAGTATGGTATATTAAGTGGTCTCTCATTTTTGCTCAGACCTCCTACACCCACTCGAACTAGCTGATCACAACGTCCCGCCCAGTTTCCAGGCGCATTTATTTTACAGAAACCACTGCGGCTGATGCAACATGGCTGCCCCTGCTGCCAAAAGCTGGAAAAATTCCGAACGCGAATTCCTCGTTGATGACAATACCTTTCGGAAACGGAGTCTACGTCCTGATGAGTACATCGTCAATATCAAAGGGGACCTTTTTGTCCCACGACAGGGCTACGAGCGGCTGCAGAACGAGGCGGCATGCATCCGCTTCATTCGAGAGAACACCGAAATCCCGGTGCCCGAAGTCTTGCAAGCTTATGACGACAAAGGCGCCTTTGTCCTCACCACAAGGCGGTTGCATGGCATCGAAATGCGCGAGTTGAGTGCCGAGCAGCAATCTGTTGTCATGGGGCAGGTTGAGTCCCATTTGCACACCCTCCGATCGCTCCGGGGTGTCTACACAGGCGGCCCTACCGGCATCGTCTGTCCGCCTCCAAGGGTGACTCGATGGTTCCCCGAGGGCACGACGTGGACCTCAACCGCCCCTGGTCCCGAGGGGCCTGATCTGGTCTTCTGCCATGGCGACCTCTCCCAGAGCAACATTCTCGTCGACCCCAAAACTCTCAAAATCGAGGCTATCATTGATTGGGAATTTGCTGGCTTTTGGCCAGAGGACTTCGAGGCGCCCTACTTCAGAGACCCCAGTCCTTCTGGGGCCCAATTTACCCAACGCGCCTCAAATGCCCAGCTAATAGCTTTCATGGAAAGCCAAGGCCACAAGCTGGATAATTAACTGGAGCCGGGATGGGTTAGTCAGATGGGGATGGTTTTTGGCATCCGCAGGCCAGACGCAGTTTCGAGATTACTGTGTTTTTCTATCTGTTTACCACACCGCTTTGCCAAGACTCCTAGTGTCTGAGTCGGCGGCCAGCGAAATATTTGCACAGATAGGTGATGGAGGCACGTCCCAATTTATGGGTAGGCTCAGCTACCAAGACCTTCTAGATTACCGGAATGCCACATTGGCCATCCGAGCATTCTAAAAACTGACAGCGAATAAAACACAAAATGATACATTTTCCAATTATTGCCCCTCCAATTTCAGTCAGAATTGAATATTGAACGAATTGGGCAAGCAACGTTATTCAAGCACTGTCACAATCATGCTGCAAAGTAGTAGTTAGCTCCTGTGACAACACCAATAGGGATAAAGACATGATTGGCTGCTCTGATATGTTGGCACAGGACTGAGTTATGCCACTGGGCTCCCTCCAGCTGTGACCAGACATTGCCCGCGTGCCAACATCGTCCGTTCGTGTCAATTTCCACTACAGAATAGTCTCGAGTAAGTAGCCAAGTCTGGCGAGTTTGACCCATATTTAGTCACATCATAACAACCAAATCACATAAACCCAACGTGTATCTATAAAGAGGGAGGAGTAGGAGGGGAGTGAGAATTAGTCCCTGGTTACTACACACCCTGCCGACCTCCATCTTTCACCATGGCATTAGCATACTCGTCCCTACTGCTTGGGGCAGCAGATAACATGGAGGAGGATCGCATCCGGCTCGCCTATGTGTGGATTGGCTTAGGCCACGTCACTTATGGCACCCTTATCCTATGTCGGATAGGTTCCCCGTCTTGTTCCAACAACAAGGACAACCTCCTCTCGACGTGGACTGGTTCCTGCATGCGTTGGAAGCTGCGTCGAGATAGACCCGGTCATGATTGGCCCAATAATGGCAGGCATGAGTGACCCTTATTTGGGACAGAGTGTGCTTGGAAATATGCTGGGGGACTGCCCCTTCCTTCTATATTTCGTTCCTGTTTGGGTCAATCACTTTCGGAAGGTCTTGGGCCTTTGAAGCTCAAAAGTTTTATAAATAGGGAGTGGTTTTGCTCGCTCCTCCCACTCAGTAATCATTGTGCCCCACAAACCAGACCTACCACCTATTTCTCCCAGATTCCATCTGATTAAAATCTATAACATCTACCGCAAAGACCGGAAAGTGCTCGAGTTTCATTCTCACAATATGCCTTCAAAGATCGTCAAGTGCCAGAAGTGCGATGCCAGTCTGTCGGACACCCAAGCAACGTGCCCGAGCTGTGGCTCTACCACTCCTCACACGAAATAGGTACAGTTCATTCCTCCCCATAAGCATGACGGTAAAGTTATTCCGTAACTGATTCGTCTCAATGACCAGGTACGACTTCGACCTTGCGGCATATCCCACATAAGAAGGTGGTGGCATGGGCTGGGATGACGGTAGTACTTCGGAAAATTTGAGAAAGTTGGTCAGGTCAGACTGGAAATCTGAGGTTCTTTGAAGTATATATTAAGGGTTCAAACTTTGACGTCCTTGCCCATCAAACTGGGGTCCTCCCATCACGTTGAATTAAATTTTACTGTCCGACTGTATACCTCGTGCGTTGCAGGGCCCAAATGGTCCGCTTCCCTGGTTGATTTCAGGCTTCGTGCGGGCTTGTCCGGCGTGGTCAGTTGAGAATGTAGTACTACGCTCGCCAAACGTATCATATCTTGCTCTAACAAGGATCGTAATTGGGACCCACTTATCCCATCAATCTCAATTCCCTATCTGGTGCCCCCTACAAGGTAATGGTCTTACAAATAGTGCTCGAATCCAGGAAGCAAATCTTGTCCATTGTTCTCACGCTTCTACTATTTCTATTCAGCATGCCTTGTCGTGTCAGTAGCTGATATTAGCCTAATCAGTCATTCACACTCGAAGAGAAAACAACTCTTGGTATAAAGCACCAGACAAGAGCCCCTCGTGCGCAAGCCAAGGTTTGGCAGGATATCTTTAACCAGTCAACCGTGGCTGCCCCCAACAGCAGCATAACACAGCCAAGGTATGCATAGACTTGAGACTATTACATTCCCACAACCTTTGACTAACAAACACCGCACAGATGCTCCCCAGCATCAGTACAAATCACTCGGAAAATAGTGCCCACTCGCTTGGAACCTCACCAGTCGCATCGCCAGCCTCAGATGCTGGTACCTCGGCTTCATCCTGCACAATCACTGCCTGCGATAAACGTCAAATTTCGGTTCCCGTCCGCGGCCCTCAAAAGAACAGGCGATTTGCCAGAACCAAAAAGTCAAAGGCCCGCATACAACTGCCGCCGTCTTCGAAAAGGCCGTCGCCTAAGAGGTCGATCCTGAAAAACAAGAGCGACTCTTCGCCACCGTCTCTCGACCCTCGACACTTCCCCAGGCTATCACTCAGTCAGCTTCCCGAGAACGCGATCGATGATGACGATGCAAATGAAACATACCCTCCCGCATCTCGAATCCTTCCAGTAAGGTCGAGGCCAGGATCCAGTGGTCCCAATTCTCGACAGACGTCGGAGTCGCAGTCTGTGGAATACCATGTGGGTAAACCGCTGCTAAGGGTTGTTGGTTTTGAATATTCGCCGAAGCGATCCTTGTCGGACCGAGAGCTCCGCTCCTCTCTGCGTTTTGAGGCTATGACACGATCCCCCACCATAGTTACGGATGAAATGCCCAAGCCGCTTTTTGAGCTGGGCCCAGAATGGGGTGAGCAGCCTCGCAAGGAACCTCCATCACCCGCAAAGTCCGACATGCGAAGGGTTACAGAAGGTCAGTTCGGCCAATTTGGGGAGATTTTTACTCCCTTCCGCTGTAAGAGTCGAGCGCGCGGTTCGGTTTCGTCTCGCAGTGTCGACGAGCTCTACCTGGCGTGCGAGCGGGCGGCACTGAGGTTCGACACACCTGCGTCTTTTTTGCATTTATTTGGTCGCTCTTTTCTTTTCTTTCGTTCTTTCCTAGAGATTCATTTCAAAGGAGGAACCCAACCAATTATGGTTTAGGACTGGTTTTCAACTAACACGTAATGGTTTGTCGACAGGTTTTCTGTTGAAAGAGATGGGGCCTCTCCCTGCAGATCTAGACCGTCGTCCTCTTGGCGAAGATTGGGCTTGGCCACCGGCACCAACACTTTCGAGAGGCTTCGCGAGTCGCTGCCCAGACCCAAGACCGCGACGGGTTCCCGGGGCTGCATCGACGAGCAGAGGCCAAAGAGAGCAGCAACTGCAACCGACTGGAGACCTTCCACCGCTGCAGACAGCCCCCACTCATCCAAATTCAAAGAAGGCGGCTTCCACGGCCGACTTGCCCATGGAGCCATCAAGATCGGGTCGTTCTACCGTCGATTACTTCCCAGCCGACGCCAGGAGCAGCACTAGTCATAGCAGTGGCTCCTTAATCCGTTCTGCTGAGCGGAGTCCCATCAGCCCACTGGAGCCCATACCCGAGGTTCAATCGGTTATGCGCTCGCAGTTCAAAAAGCTCAAGTGGGCAGATGAGCAGAAGTCAGACCAGGATCAGAAAACGGACAAGCAGGCCCAGAAGGAGCCAAGCGAACAAGCATCTAAGAAGGATCGAGAGTTGTCAAGGTCTAGGTCTGATCCCAGAACTGCTGCGGCAGGCAGACGACCCTTAAGACCCTTCACGATTGACAGAAGCGGAAGGCGGCCATCCGGAGGTCTCGTTGGGCAATCCACTGCCCAGGTTCATGCTTCCCAACCCATAGGGGCTACCTTTGCACCCTTGCCATCCGTTAACACGATCCTCAGGCCCGTCTCGTCGGCCACGACAGCCAAATCGCCCCTGTCTGCATCACCCGAGGCGCCTCCAACGGCGACAAGCATTGCTTCTCCCATTTTTGAAAACATAAACCCGCTCCCGGCGCTCAGGCGGGCCATGTCGGACCTGATTCCGGAAAGGCCGGCATACCCTTACGATCCACTACTCGACAACTACGCCCCTAAGCAGCCCTTCCACATTCAATGGCGCCGCGGCAGCGTCGATGGCCAACAATCGCCTGTAACAATCCACATGGCTTCGCCACCCATAAGGTCTCAAAGGAGTTTAGCTTCCACTCTGCCCTTGTCGTTGGATCCCAACATCATGACCACGCCTTCTGGTGCTTCTCATCCGGGACGACCGTTTGTCACCGAGTCGATTGCGCGGTTTGGCCAGCAGCGATGATTTCTTCGTTTAATTTAGTGCTTAATAGTTAGGAGTCAACAGTTGCGCGGATCTCTAAAAGATTTCGAGGAGTGTATCAAGTAATGCAAAAAGCCCGGCGCTCCCGTCCTAGTCAGCTAGAGGTCGGGCCCGGAATGGCTGTAAGGCCCAACCCCGCTTTTCGTATTCTTTTGACCAGGCAGCCGCTAAAGGCAGGCCTCTCCAATCCTCGAGTTTTGCAGAGACTGTGATCATAAGATATCCTAGCGTAGCAAAGCTGCTCTTTGATGGGACATGGAGATATCCAGAGATTTTAAGGACTAGGTAAACACATTAATTAGAACATACTTGGAGATGCAAAAGGAAAACCAATAACAAAAGACCTAATGGGTTACGAAGATTAGCTCTTATATTTAAATCGGATTGAAAACAACGTTTTTTGATATTCGATTTTTGTAATGGCCAGTTAGTTTGGGGGTGGGAGGGGTGGGGTACGCAACGTTAACGAATGCGAAATGGGCGGTTTGTCGTTTAAGGGCGGTTCATAATTTTACATCGGGCCGAACAACCTTCTACCTCAGTGCCATGGAAAGTAAAAGAGAAGCTCGGAAG
The DNA here is from genome assembly GCF_004337985.1 of Pyricularia pennisetigena. Classification (NCBI taxonomy): domain Eukaryota; kingdom Fungi; phylum Ascomycota; class Sordariomycetes; order Magnaporthales; family Pyriculariaceae; genus Pyricularia; species Pyricularia pennisetigena. The sequence goes on along the minus strand of NW_021940928.1, from coordinate 150,190 downwards.
GCGCCGCAGTAATGGATGTTGAAGATGAGGAAGCATCCAGCACCGACTGATTTGCGGATGTGAACAGAGGGCAGTTGCTTCATTTTAGTGTCTTCGCAAGCTGCGGTGGATAACCTTATAACGGCTACCTCTATTACTAGTTCCGCAGAATGTGGCGTGACGGATGTTGTGGCGAAGCCCTAAAGTCTACCCGTTTTCTATAAATATGAGCAAGGCGACAACTGCAGTAAAAGAGCCCGCTCACATGTCAGGGCCTGCAAACATATTTCGACTCAATTTCCTATTCTGGTGGTGCCTGAAAATTCCCGTACCACGGGAATATTTATCTGTGAGGAAAGAAATATGCTCCAGAGTTACTATTGGCTTAGCGCACCACTAATTAAAGCCCGTGCTCAGCGGCATATTGAGCTGGCAGGTTCAAATCTAATGCGATGCCAAATAAGTAAAGACGGCGTTGATAGAATCGTATAATCGCTGCGATCGGTAAAAATAATATAACAAATTAACCGTATTCTATCCAACCCCTATCTACGTGATCGCAAAATCTGTTCAAAATTCGTCTCCGTGTTCCTGACGTCACGTGCTTACACACGTGACTTACTGACTCGCATGTCTGCTCATGAACGAACACAGGCTATCTTTATATTGACCGCAGACATGCCCCCCTCCTGAACCCGTAGATAGTTAGCAAAGGGAATAACAAAACAAATAACTGCATTCAGAAGACTGTGTTGTATTATTGATCGGACTCTACCTTTTATTTTACCATGTATCGTTCTTTGTTTGGGGCTATGGAGCTGCACAAGGTGTGGGGCCGACAGGAAACCAAAAAGAGCGATGCTATGGGTCAAAGTCTGGAAATACTGCGCCCAAAAGTTTAGCAATGATAACGGTTGGCATTTGTTCATGGCCTCACTCTCCGCTGGGAATACCCACCCCTGGAATTGCTTGAGCCCAATCAGCCGCGACATCTTAGGCCAGATGCGTCGTTGGGGGTTGCCTTTACTTGCCATGATTCACCAATGCGGCTGTGCAAAGGTTGGGTTTCTTTGAAAGTACTGCGGTGGGCTAAAATTTGTCATAGCTTTTTACCAAAGAAATTCGTTGCATGTTAGGCCAGGTTTGATTATGATGAAGCAGCTGGGGCGAAGAGTGTTGCAGGGTGCGAATCGGCACAAATGTATCCTTGTTGATTGCCGGAATGCTACCACATGTTATCCGTGGAGGTAAAGGCCAATAAGAACGAGCCCGTCACAAAACGCACCCCTCAAAAATCCAGCCTTAAACCTCCGCCCCGAATTTCCGTCCTACCTTTGAACCTCCCTGCTCGAGGTCGAGGGTCGGTAGCTCCAACCAACCATATGCCCCGAAAACGGTAAACAGTTGGAAATGGGGAGATTACGGCGGCGACCCGTATTTTAGCTTGTAAACGAGATTTCCAGGTATTTTGGCGTATTTCTTATTGGTGGTTCCCCGGTCTACATCTTTGAAACAGGCACAACTTACCACAACGCTGAGTTTTTTCTCCCAAGACGGCATCAGTCCGTCACCGAGAAACATGGGACAAGCTAGCTCCAGCAACACAACTGAGCTGACATACTATTACATAATTATACGAAATTAAACCTCGGTGGGGTTACTTTTGTGTTTTATTTACCTGGTTCCCAAATTGGATGATGGAGTCTTCAATCGCCTCTATCATATCAAATCCGGGATCTGGCTGACAGCGGTTGAGATGCAGGTGGTATTTTGGACGAAGGCCTCAATTAAAAAAGCGGCGTGACGAGGTTACAGCAATCAAGAGACTTAGGACAGACTAATACTGGTTTGGTAATATTGTCAAAAGATTGCCTACCCAGCTTAAGCGAAAAGCCTGTCTTGGCTGCATGTGGTCGCCTGCCGGTCACAAGAATATTACCTATCCTGTAAGCCTGACTAAACTCCCAAGATGCTACCGGGGATATTCCTACCGACCGATTTACTCTCATGTAACGACATCCATCCCGTATTGTCACCCACCAGCCGAAGCGAGAATGGTTCTCCGATATGTGAGGGGAAGGGCTTCAGCACTAAAATTACTATCAGCTTGTGCCGAGGGATACATCCGCGCCGACGGTAACGTTTCGGCCCGTAATAAGTAGACGGCCATGTCATGTATGTTGGCCTTACCATCTTTTCTTCGGTTGGCAAGGGGTCGAAATGCTATCCTTGTTGCATTTAGCCAGGGTAGTTAAGTGGGGCGGCGCCTCTTCCGAAGTATCTGGTGGAAGCTTTCTGGTGTGCATTTCATATTCAATCCACTAAAGACCTCCACCAGCTACTTTACGAATTGGAAAGCGGCGCAAAAATGTGAACCTGGACCAGCAACACAGCCGCATAGTTCATTTCTGACTTGCTGCAGAGAGATGTTTAGGCGTATTACGTACTCGCCGGTTCCTTGGAGCGGAAATTCGACGAACACTCATATAAAGGCATCCATTGGTGTTACGGTGTAGCAAAGGCGCGTATACCCCTTGTTCGGTACCAATAGGAATCGATTCCTGTGTGATGCTCGATATATCTATGCCTCATCCAAGCGGACCATGCATCGACCTAGAGCGTGATCGCACCTGCAATGTGTTGGTACTATTACTTAGCGTCCATTGGTGATTGTAAAAATTAAAATTTTCTATTTATGACTGCTTCCTGCCAATACTACCTAACCTTCTTTACCATCCGTTTGCCTCGTTCGCCTTCTGGTACTGGCGAGGTGCCTGTTCAGGGTGGTTCGCAAGGCAAAGATGCGATATGGAAGGCGCAAGGTCCCCAAAAAGTGTCTCGATAGTGTCAAGACGGGAGACACATTGAAGACGCTGTCGAAGCAGATCCGGTAATTAATCGTCGTTTCACAGACCGCAATGGCATGGCTCCCAACAGTTAGGAGTCTTGTTACCACTTGGTACTGCTCGCTAGTGCTTGCTCAATTTTATTTAATTATCATCCAAACAAATAAAAAGATATGTAGTTTACTAGACGTAACTTGGGTGTTTTAATAATCATCAGATATTTCGTCCTCCGATGGGCTCTCGGGCTGTTGCTGCTCAACCTTCCGTCGCTTTCGACTCGCCCTGCTGGCCACGTCCATTCCCTGTTGAGTTCTGCTGCAAGTTCTTGTTTTTATTCCTAGCTTCGTCTCAAGATGGACAATTCGCGATTTTAAAGCAGCCCATTCGACCTGTGAGGGACAGCCACAATCCTGTCGACAGTTCGGCTTGTGTCGGGTATATGAAGTTGATGCTTCGAGGTTGGCAAGGCGCCGTTCCATGTCTTGAACTTTCTTAAAGAGCTTGGATAGCCTGTGTAGATGGAGTCAGATAAGTGTCATGTGGGAGAGGAATAAAATAAAAGATAAAACTTGCTCGCTCATTTGAGATCTTCGCTCAGAGTACCCAGGCGACGTCCGCTGCATGTACACCGAGGTCCTCTGATTCCCAATGGCTCTAGGAATCCCTCTACTGGAGAAGCCGTCAATGCCGCTGCTAGTATGGCTGTTGTTGAAGCTCTCGCTATGATTGTGAACGGAAATGCCCGATTGGCGACCGGATATGTGATGCTCTCCAGCAAATATGTCTCTGACAGAACCATCATGGCGAGTAGACTCAGCAAACCGATCCGCTAGCCAAGGTTGGCCTCCCGGATTGCATGTCGGAGCCGCAAACAGACGAGAATGATGAGGAGATTCGCTTACTCCTCTTGGCGTCGGATCCAAATGCGTTGAATCTGGAGCTGATTCGTATTTCGGAGCAGCAGGAATATGACCGAAGCTAGAAGCAGTAGAAGCCAGCTGACTTGGTATTGGTGGGAAGGCAGAGATTGGTGGAACTCCGTAGAATGATATCGAAAAAGGGTCGCAATTGACTTGGGATGGGGAGAGGGCTTGAGTTGGATCCAAATCAGGTTGCCACCCGACCACCTTGTTAATGGGAGGCTTGGGATATAAATTAGCAGAAGATGCGGCTGTGGACAGTGAGGGCGATTCCGAAATGGGCTCGACCTCTTTAAAGGGCGAGGGTGACAGGCGTTCCATAAGATTCAAAATCCTGGTTTTGACATTTCGGCTTTGCCCACAAAGTGGCTCGCCAGCACCATCCTTTTCCAACCCATCAAGCACAACAGCAGGCATGCGGAAAGTGTAACGGTTGATAGCTTCGATAAAATCCTCAAGCAGCCTCTTGTGCTGTTCTTTCTCCTCGGCGTCAACACAATAGACGTCCTGATAATACTTGATCAGGGTGTCTGTTGTGTTCGAAGTCAGCTTGAACACAACTTCATCGCATGGGATATCGACAAGAACAACATTTGCCTCGATATCAACAAGATAAAACTCGGGATCCGATTCGGACTTTGAGCCTTTTCGCATCAGGGATGCCAGGATCCAGATGGTGTTCGGCGATGACAAAACTTTGCTAAGGCATGTTTGATGCTCAGGAACGCTATTGAGCGGCTCATTGGGTTTGATGCGTCTCAATGATTCTGTGAGCCACGGTTCGATCCTGATATTATTGTGCATCTTCTATGAAACTGTCCAGTGGTGAGCTTCTGAACGTCCTTCCGTCTTATACACGCAATTGGGCGGGTGAGTCACGTACAATTGGCCTGTGCGGCATTGCACGTGGGTTATCGCTCTATTGTTCAATTGAACGCGTTGCCTCTATTCCAACAGCTACATTTTTCCATTTAGTGTGGGAGACGAATACCGGGGTTATAGGGTAATAAGATAATTTACCCGCATGAAGGTTATTTCCATTTTAAGAGTGGAGATGCATTAACATATTAATCAACGAGCTTATAGCAGGTCGTGCAGTCGAGCAGGCCACCCTCAAGCAGCCATGCGCACATTCCGCGTTGGCGGGCGTCGTAGTCTATGCACTTGCACACTAATATATGGTGTGAGGATCAGGCTCCTAGACCTACCCTCAGAATCACGACTCGGCTCCACACCGAGCCAGGGATCGGACAAGGATCCACTACCTCCGGATTTAAGCGCGTCTCTTGAGCGCGTCGTCGATTGTAATTTCTCTCTTCTCTTCAGTTTAGAATTTTCGTCGATAGCGCCTAATACACTGAGGTTCTCCAATGTATGCCTGGCCGTGACACCGGCTGAACCAAACACCAAGCCAACGCATGCCCGGGTAACGTTCGGCCCCGGAGGCGCTTTGTCCGCGTCGACCGCCTGGTAATGAGACCGGGGTAACCGTTCTACCATTAATCCGGATTTCCGGGCTGCGACCGTGTCTCTTCTTAGTAATGTGAATCACCTCTGTCTTTTCCGCTGCAAAATGGATCTTCTCTTCCGCCGCAATTTCGTGCATATCCCGGAGTTTAATTCCAGCCAACGTACGTTCTCCTCCAACGAGGGTGACGATTTCCATGTGAGCACGTCGTCTGCGTATGCCAGTCGCCACTTCGCACCGTTTTTAACGAGGTACGCCATATACAGCATATATAGGATCGGGGAAAGGGGAGACCCTTGCGGGGTGCCGCACCCAAGCCGCCTAAAGCCCGTGGTCGTACCCTCCAGCCGGACTCGGGCCTGGCGGTCGTTTAAGAAGTTAATCACGAACCTGAGGAGCATTTTACTGAACCCGAGGCTCCGCATTTTCCGTATTAATCGCCCATGGAGGAGGGCGTCGAAGGCGCCTTGGACGTCGCATGCGACAAGGGTAACTTCCTCCCCGCGAGCTAGAGCCTGCTCGATATCGTGGGCGAGGGCACAAACCAGATCCGTCGCCGATCGCTTGGGTAGGGCACCGCCGTGGGTGCAGCTAAGGAGCCCGTTGCCGTGTATGGCCCACGCTATCCGGCGTGCAACGAGCCTTTCGAGGCCTTTTCCGATACAGGAGAGGAGGGCTATAGGCCGCCAAGATCGAACGTTGCTCCGGTCTTTTTTCCCCGTTTTTGGTAGCATCGCGACTTTGGCCTTCTTCCAAGGCGCTGGGAAATGCCCGAGTTCCAGGCAACGTTGGTAGAGCCTGCGCACCGGCTCGGCCAACGAAGCCCATCCGGCTTTTAATAGCCGGACGGTAATTCCGTCGATGCCTGGGGACGTGCTCGTAACCCCAATGCAGGAGCGCTCCGCCTCTTCCGCACTAACCTGGGTGTTTCAAGGGATTTTAGCCTCGTCTGCCGACCAGGCCTCCAAGGGGTCTCCCTGCAGGTCATCGTCCGCCGAAAATCGGCCAAGCACCTCCCGCTGCAGTGCTTCCGCTTTTGCTAAGGGCTCGCTCACTTGATCGCCGTTAATAACCAGCGGCGGGGACCGGAGGCGTGGTCTGGCTCCCAGCCAGCCCACCATGTTCCACAAATCCTTATCGTCGCGCAGTTGGTCAATCCGGTGCCTCCAATACTCCCGCTTCGCGGCCCGCACCCCTTTCGTGTAGGCTTTCACCTCGGCATAGGCGTCTGTCCTATTTACAGCGCTCCGTTTAACCCGCTGAAATTCGGTCCAGAGCCGCTGGCAGTTTTCGGTCCACCAGGGAGCCGATCTGCCCCTTTTTCCCGCCGGCGTACCCACGACCCATGTCACTTGCTCCCATAAAGTTGTAAATTCAGCTACCCAAGCGTCCAATGCGTAGCCATCGGCCGCGGATCCCGGGTCCGGCATATCTTGCATGCCAAAAGCAAGTAGCTCCGCGAGTTTTGGTAGCCGGTCGTCCCTAACCGAGACGTTGACCGCCTCCGGGCGCGGGGCGCCGCGCGTCCGCAGCGTGGTATAAAGAGATTCGTGGTCGGAGCCTGTTTAAAGACTGCTGTCAACCACAGTTACTGTGCTGGGGAGGTTGGAAAAGACCATATCCAGTAAACCCCCGTCGCGGTGGGTGGGTAAGCCGATATTTCCTGTAAAATGCATGCCCTGAGCTTGCGCCCATGCCGTCAGTTGATCCCCTACGCGTGCGTCTGTGCGGCCTGGTTGGTTTGCAGCAGCCGCTACGTTAAAATCGCCGCCTAGCACCGTGGGTCCATTTGGCACGGTATTGCATACCATTTCCAGCGCGGCCTCAGTACCCGGGGCCCTATATACGTTAATAAACAATATTCCGTTAATTTCGAGCCAGAGTACGTCCCGCGTATTCTGGCCCTGCGGCAACCGTTGTGCGGCCCCTGGGGCGGCCCCCTTCTTGACGTAGGTGAGCACCCGGGGCCGGAGCCCAGTCATGGCTTCGTAAGTGCTTGCGTGCCATTCGTCCACTGGCGCAAAAACATCATAGCCCGGGTGCGTTTGTGTAGTCGTATTTAGCCCGCACCATGGCTGTTGGACGTTAACCAGGTCCACTTCTCTCTGGTGGCATAACTCCAATAGGCTCAAATACACACCCATCCTTTTGCCTACGTTAGCCCAAACTACGTCGAGGCGTTCCCGCTGCATACTGCCGAGCGAGTATTTCGTCATATTAATCGATGGGTTGCTTCCAAGTCTATCACATCAGCAGGGCAAGGTTCGGCAGCCGCTGCGTCCTCCTCCATTTCGGCTGCCCAAACGATTTCGTCGTGCACACGTTCCTGTTCAGCCTGCAGGAAGTTGCGAATGTCCGCCCCTGCCGCCTCGCATGGCCGCGCTCTTTTATTTGAAATGCTCGATCGGGAGCTCGAGGTTTGCGAATGCTGCGATGAGGTGCTTGGGACCGGGATTGCAGGTGCTGGCTTTCGGCGGGCCGCCTCAGCCCGGTCGTTGATAATCGCAGCATGGTTGGCACGTCCGATTCTGCGAATCGCCTTTAGTTTACGCTGTGAAAGTCGTTCACCTTGCATTTCCTACAGGTTGGACCAGACCCTTTAACGGACAGGCCAGCTAGAGCCCTCCTAGTCGCTGGATACTCAGCCTGCCACGTAAATACAAGGTTTGCACCTTAAGCCTACCGCATCCACAAAAAGGCCTCTTGGTAGACCGACGCGCGCATCCGTCCTCTCCGGCTAAAATAGCGTCTCTTCCGCCTAACATGCCGACGACATCATCTGCCCCGGTGTACGTCCCTAGTGCGAGTAGAAAGCTTCGAAAAGCCGGCGACGCCCCGTACATGTCCATCCACAGCTTAGTCCCCCGTTGGTTCCTGGGCTAGCCCAGCGCCACAATGTGGACATGAATGCAATCGAGTTCTTCCCGTCCTCCAGACCCGGCGCAGATTCCCAGTGCGAGTGAGAAGCATGGGGCGCCTCAGTCACAATATTCCACCACGGCCCACCGTCCACGGGGTGTACTAAGGGTGCGAACCAAGGCCGTGCCCACGTTTCTTGCTTCCCGTTACCCAGAGCCGTCTCCAGCAATGGGCCGACCACGTCTTGCTGTCGGGACCCTTTGGAGACTGCCGCGCCGGCACAGTGCTTCCGGTTTACGCACAATTAACCAACCCCCGTGACGGCACCACCTCCTCGCTGCAGGCAATCCCAGAAGGTGTGAGGGGGCGAAAGGGTGCCCTGTCGATTCGAAAAACCGTCGGGTGGTTCTCAGCCTAATTTCCTTTTCTTTTAAACCGTATTGTCTAGCCTTCCGGGGAAGGACACCTGCCTTTCCGGCTGGCAAAATTTTTGGTGCCACGCTGGCTCGCATCGCGAGATTGGGCCTTGTCTTGTGCGCCTCCATGCGGGTGGCGCGCCGAGCCGCCGATCGGACTCTTCCTTCACCGCGATCAGTGGAAAACTCGTCAAAGGGGAGATCTGTCGATTATACATGGTGTTGCGAGGAAAGGCGTTCCGTGTAGTGACGGTGCTTAGGGCGACAGGTTGAAGAGTTTTTCGTGTGTGCACGCCTGTCAGGGCTACAGGCGGAAGTCCCGCGCAAACGTTAACAGCATGGTCCGTGCGCCCATACTGAAAAATTTGTGTACGGGAGAGAGTTGTAGTCAGCTTGGGTAGCTAAGGAAATGTGTAAATTATCTATCAACTCTCACAAATTGATGAGAGTTGACGAAGCGTGTTTGTCTCAGCGATCCTTCAGCGGTCATGGATGGTTACTCAAAAAGGAAAGTCGGTTGGTGCTGAGCCCTACCATTGCAGCTGTGACGCGTTTAAGCGAGGGTATACAGGCTCGGTGAGATGTGACTGATTGCAGACCGCAGATGTCCAATCACAGGTGCAGAAATAATATTATTAAGCCCCCTTGCTGCGAGGTGAGGTGATCGAGGACTAAAGTCAACACCCCTGTATTCCGGCCACCCCCGCATTCCGGCCGCCCCAAAAAATTGATGCGATTTACAACTCTACCTACGCAATCCCTATTTAATCGGTCAAATCTAGGACAGTGATACTATCCAATACTTCATTAGAAGGCGCTCTTTCCGGTGAATCAACTTCGTCCAGCATTTCCACCCTCGCTTCCCTTTGTGCGCGTTGAACCTGCCGAATAGTTACGAAGGCTTCGTTTGGATCAGGATGAACCTTCTTCCTTTTGGTAGGCCGTAATGCCTCGATTTGTGCTTTTAGAATTTCGATTTCCCGTTCTTGTGAGGCTATTTTGAAATCCTTTTGGTCCCATGCTTTCCGGAGTTTCGAAAACAACAATCTTTGGCTAGAGTTTATGCCTCCAAGTGGTTGAACCGACCGGAGTTGGTCCTACATATCCCTCGACCGTTTAGGAGTTTCCCATATTACATGGGAACGGGCCAAATCTGCATTGAGAAGTAGTCCGTTAACCCTGTTATCGCTTCCAGACAAAAGATTGTGATTTTGGTGTTGTTTGGGGCGTAAATTCGAATTTTCAAGAAGCAGGGGGTTTAATAACGGCTTACTTATATTTAAAGGCCATAACCCCGTAGCTCTACACCCTGATTTGATATTTTTTGGTGATAAAGCGATGTTTCGGGCCTCGGAATAGCATTCCAGGAATAGGCGCTTTCCGGATACCGTCGATTCGGCTATAATACCTAAATCGGTAATCCGTGTCACGGCCAGGCATACATTGGAGAACCTCAGTGTATTAGGCGCTATCGACGAAAATTCTAAACTGAAGAGAAGAGAGAAATTACAATCGACGACGCGCTCAAGAGACGCGCTTAAATCCGGAGGTAGTGGATCCTTGTCCGATCCCTGGCTCGGTGTGGAGCCGAGTCGTGATTCTGAGGGTAGGTCTAGGGGCCTGATCCTCACAATCCGTCGCCTGTACTCCGATTTCAGGGCGGAAAACACGCCTAAATCCAAAGGTTGAAGGATATGGGAGAAATGGGCTGGTAGGTAAAGTAAATAGACGTTATTGCTATAGCATTTGGCCATAAATTCAGGGGTTACATGGCTTCCGTGGCCGTCCATAACGAGGAGGCGGGCCTCTTGTTGGTTTCGGGGGGTGGTTTCCGGTAAAAAGATCTCTTCCAACCATTTTAAACCGGTTTCGTTGGTAGTCCACCAATTATCCGTAGCCGTGAAATGCCAATCGAGGAACCGGTTGAGGTTTTCAGCCGGAAACCATTGTTGTTGAACGCTTTTTCCTTTGAAAATAACAAGTGGTGATAGGTGTTTTCCGGTGGCCGAAATGCATTCGATAAAAGACGTCCAATCACGTGTTCCCGGCTCTTTCCGTTGAAAAGAACGCATTTCAGCGTTACCGACAACCAATCCGTTACTTCCCATACCCCCCATAATACCGGCTTCATCCATATTATAGCGGTCCTCCGGCTTAATCGCTTTAATAGTCGGATGTTGGAGACGAGACCACCACGACCTAATTGCGTCTGTTGTAGCCCCTTTAACGCGCACAGAATTAATCCTTTTAGGCCTCGAGACCCTAAGCGATGGATATTTGCCCAAAAACCGCTTTACCCATCGTTTCCCAAGCGTTGTGGGCTGTCCAGACACGTGAAGTGCTTGGCCGGCGATGTAAACGATCTCCCGGTGCGTAGGGGGGAAGCCTAAAGCCTCCTGGGCTAAAATCCACGCCTCCAAGCCGTCCTCCTGGGTCACACTAAGCTTCTGTAGGGTTGCGGTAAACTCTCGTTGCGATCTAACACCACGCATGCGATCTTGGAGGGTAGCTCTGGGAACACCCCATTTTCGGGCTGCTACGCGGATACTCGACCCCTGCTCCACTTCGGCGATAGCTTCAAAAACATCGTTTTCGGAATAACGTTTCATAGATGCAGATATATTAATCAAAGAAAAAAGCATGGTTCTAAGTATAGAATTGGGATTATAAGGTGCGAACGCGTGCATCGCGTTAAAAACGCGGTATGAAAATTCAGGTGGCCGGAATGCGGGGGTGGCTGGAATACAGGGGTGTTGACTTTACCAGGAAGTATGGCCTTATTAATAAAACTATGCTTGCAAGCCGCCCTCCTCCCTCCGCCCCAAACGGACTTTGAACGAGTCAGGCGAAATCCACAACCATAAGGCGCGTTCCTGCAAAACGGTCCGCTATGTTTCAGCTAATTAGGGCAACTGGCCCAGAAACTTTAGGTTTAAACACTTTGCCAGCTGTGATATTGGCCCCATTGTAGCTCGCTTAAACACACAACGCAATGCAGGAGGCCTGCCCTGCTGCACCCTGATATACCTTCTCGAGCTTCTCAAGTCACAAATGGCAGCCACAGCCCGTGTATGCTCCCACTTGTACCACTACCAAGAGGTAAGCAGCGGATGCGTTCCTGTTGGCGCACATGTTCCTCTGCCTGATGATTCTCGTTTATGCAGGAAGCCAACCATTTGCGGGCAGGGGGAAAACATGTTACGAACCACCCTGAGCAAAGCATCCAGAGCCATGAAGCAAACAAGATAGAAAGACGGCAATAGGTACTAGAGTGGAGTTGTGGAAGATGCTACCGAACATGTCACTTGACGACGGTGTTCGCCTAGAAATTAGAGCCAGCGGAGATGGTAGTCTTTGGGTTATTGAACTCACTCTATGGTACTCAACCCATTACTTACATGCTCATAGGTATAGCGTAGGTATCTCGCCACCGAGAGCTATTTACACATGGGGCCCTGTGCAGTACATAGGTAAATTAGTTAATTTTGGCGTTGCAATTGAAGTTGGGAATGGTGTGGTACGGGAAAAGTGGCCAGGGTCCTGATGAACCACGTTGGAAGGTATCGCAGCCGCTGTGCAAAATGGTATGGGGCAGCGCGGTTGCTCCTTCACTTTTCGCCACCTGTCAAAGCGCTGCTATGGGAGGCTACGGAGTTGCAACTGTGTTCGGAGTGGTTCTCTCGACCGATTCGCTCTCGGCCACTCGCTTCGGCCGTCTTTGCCGCTTTCAACCGTTCCTTTATTAGCGTGGTTCGAGGAAGTGATGAAGAGTGTGTGGTCTGCATGCAGACCGCATTTTATCACATCGCTTATTTACCTGAAGGTTTTCTAGAAATGGACATCGCGTACTGAAACAGCATTTCTATTTTAGGCAACCATTGTGAGTGCAGAGGGAGAGTTCCAGGGGGAGTGATGAAAAGGCGAACAAAGAGTGTGGTGGTTTAGAGGGGAAGCCCAGAGAATGGAGAGGGTGTGGTTTAGACTCCTTTCACCACACTCCATTGATCACTCTTTATCATCACTCCCTCTATGAATGTCTGGTAGGACCGGCAATCAGTATGTTATCCAACTCAATGGCGATGTAAACTCCTTGATCATTGGTGAAGATTCCACAGTTAGAACGGATGGCTGTCTGTCGTGTGTCTGCCAAGGTGGTGCAGATTTCGCTGCAGCAAACAACAAGCTGTAAGAGCCGGGTGCGAAGCTCTTTCCTATTCTGCGACTCCAATTTTGGGTCACATTGTCTTCCAACGAAACTTGCTTGGCATATCGTTGGGAGGGATAGTTGGTGCATCGACAGATTTGTTCCCTTCCTATTTGCGCCAGTTAGCCGCATTTATGCACGCAAATACACAACCTCACGGATACAGTTTCCGCTGTCCCCAACTAAGCTGAAAGGCTGCATTTACAATGTGTTTGGATATCCATCACGTTGCTTGGACTTCCCATCCAAGAGTTGGTGAATGCAGCCCCGCATAATTTGCTGCGCCTCTTCCCCGAAATGCGCCGTTATCCAATGAAGAGCAACGATCACAGCTGATTGATTGGTTGCGATTATATGTGCGCCAATAGGAACTTATCCGCTGTTTGCCAAAACAGAAGCTTCCTGGATTTTGGTACCTAGTCAAGTCTTGCCTATGGTCGGGAAAGTCAGGCTGAAACTAAAAGGAAAACCACGAGTATCAAAGCTTGGCCTTTTATGAAGCAACACCGGGTGACCAACGTGCATATGACAGATACCTAGCTGTGACAATTATAAAATAAAAAGCTATGTGACGAATATATAAGAGGCAAGCAGCGGATGGGCTCCTAATTTATTGGTGTGGTATTTCGTTATAATTAACTAGTTATGCTTTTCGCAATGTGAGATGTTTACAAAGGCAACCGATAACTAATATCGCGTTAAAACAGCTAGATTTTTGTTGCAGTGTTCCACGTCAGCTGCAAGGATTCCGGTCGGTAGTATTTCCTTGGTCTGCATTCGGGCAGCATCTTATCACAGAACGAGTAATTACAAGCGTGAGAAACATGATAATTATATGCGCCAGTAAGAATTCATCCGCCACTTGCATCTCGTAACCGGTTGGCTTTCCGACTTGTAACCAGCTGCGGATCGGGTTGGCCGAGGATTGGCAACCGCAGAATTCTGCAAGACCCTTGCAGTTCTTCGCCAATGGTGGGGTAGGGGGGTTGCCAGGGGCCGAAATTGTGAGTAATTCTAATGCACATGTTGGTTTTGCTGTTCAAGCTTGAGTTACTGCCCAAACACTCCATAGGGAAAATGTTTATAAATTCCCAATACTCTGCTGTTCGTCTCTTAACTTCCGTTGTTATCAGCTCAGGTGCGAAAATGTCTTCTTCCAAAGCAGCTTCAAACGCGCTAAAAGTTATCGGAAAGGTTACACTATCACAAGTCACGAAGAACAGTGGTCAGCAATGGAGTCAAGCCGCTCAAACTGGTACAACGACTGCAAAGCAATACGTGAGTTGTACACAATTTGCGAGTGGTTGAAATAAAGGTAATTATTTACGCGCTAACTTCGATCCATCGTTTGCTCAGTATCCTGAAATTGACTCCATTCAATTCAAGCAAGTTCGACCCCACTGAAGCCCACTCTATCTTCGTAAGTAAGCTAATTTGTAGTCTTCCAGGGGGTCCAAAGCACACCAGTCGCATAACGTGCCAGAACATACAAACGTCCTGAGCGTCGCCTTTTACGCAGGCAAGGTTAGAAAAGTATCAGGACATCTTCACGAGGATGGCAGTATAGATTTTTCTAGAGGAAAAGGTGCAAAGGGAGGCACGAAGCATGCATCTCAGGAAAGCTTCCAAACTGGCCTGTCCTGGCAGATGGAGGGCGACCAAGCCCAATGGTGGGATGGTGTCGAATGGAAAAATGGGGAGTGGAGCGATGAACATGGGCTTTGGACCGCGTACCACGAAGGTTCATGGTATTCTTGGAGCTAAGGGCATATAAACGATTACAAGAGGTAGGGTGCAGATATTTTCCACCGATCAATTTTAAGGTGCATGGCTGCGTGCGGTTTTTGAAAATCCACTGAATTGACGTTCTCCCTTCCTCCTCAATCATTGTTACTACCTCGACTGTCTCTATCATAGTAAGCAGAGTGTTGATTCATGGGCAGATATGCGAGTAGGTAGATCACGTGTGTAACCACGTGATCTCATGACACGTAAAAGAATCTTCAACCGATTCTGACGAACATGTAGATAGCTAGAAGACAGAGACTAGATTACCGTTCAATTTTGTTATATTGTTTTTTACCGATCGCAGCGATCATACGATTCCTATCAACACAGAGAGCGTTAACACGGCAGCAAGGCCAATTATTCGAGCGAATAAACATTGATAACCATGGGGCAGAAGCTGAACTACCAGTTGTTTCCTTCGCCACAAGCCAGAATCTGGCTGATTTTGTTCATGGCTTAAGGAAGCTACAGGGAAATTGACCAAGTTAGAGTCGTGTTACGAACGAGTTAGAGCAACCCTTGCACCACAAAGAAAAAGCTTTGACAATGAGACCTCTGGCTCATTACGTCCCTATTCCACACTATATGCACGCATCCGCAGGGACCAACTGCATGGCCGTAACGAATCGGTTGGTGGCTTGAAAAGCTATGTAGGGAAAAATTACGTTGTTAGTGTGTGGTGGTTGACAAAGGTCAGGGGAAGACAACTAAAATGTGAAAGCCTAGAGATAAAGACAATTCAATCTATAGATAAAGTACGCAGTGCTTTTGTAGTCTATTGGTGAGTTAGCTGGCAAACTCTACGAGAATAAAGCTAATTTGACGTCCAAAGTGACAACACACCCGTCTACAAGTCCACAAAGAATAGTGCTCTGTCTCGAGCTAGCAGGGGTGTATGTCCCGTCCCCAATTATTGGAACCCCCGAACGCAGTACGTAAGCAAGTAGGCATTTGCAGAAGCAGTTTGCATGGGTAACCTCCCGGACTCTGGCGACCGGGTTACTCTGTCAGGCCAACACTTGGGGATATGCTACGTCAGATGACCAAACGCGTTGGAGACGCGACACGCAGAGTCTTGCGCGTGCCTTGCTTGGCGATGCTTATGGTAAACTCCGCACGGAGTTCCATACGAGGGTTGGGGAAGCTTGGGCACCCTGGGCAGGTATCTTTTAACTGGGGCCTTACAACGATTTCTCAAGTTACTAAGCCGCCCCGCTAGCGCGCTACCTGCCTAGGCTTACTAAACCTACCTATGAGACCTCCGTACAATTCCACATAGCCCCACATAATTCAAATGGAACCCGATCTCCAGAATTATTTAAATAGAACTTGCAGCCTACAGACTTGCAGCGAATTTCGCAAAACTTCCACATTATCCCACTTTAAACTACTTCTATTTTTACCACGAATAAGCGTTTTCACCTACGCATTCGGCGCGTCTCGATCCCTTCCCAACTAATCATCTTTCCAGTATCAAGGAAGACTGAATGTTCGCGGGCAAAATTTCTGCTCTTTATCACGTCTTTCGAATAGGCGCAGTTGCATCGCATCGCATCTCTCGTAGCCAAGCCTTACGCCCATCGAATACATCGTCGGGTTCAGTCCCGATACTCTGTCCCAGTCGCGCCGCATCTGGCTACGCAATGTCGTCCCAGAAAAGTTCGCCAATACCGCCCAGTGTATTCCCGAAAAAAGGGTTTGAAATCATTGATTCGTCCATACCGGTTGAAGAGGAAAACCTCCCCTTATACAATCCTAGATTTTTCTATCCCGTCCGCTTGGGCGAAGTTTTCGACGATCGCTATCAGGTCGTCGCGAAGCTGGGTTTTGGCGCCTCGTCTACAGTATGGCTCAGTCACGATCTCATGTATGCTCCCTTTTGTAATCACTTCCCTTCGCGTTTCTTCGCTGACGTACAAGTTCGTTAGCGAACGACGATATGTCACACTCAAAATCTTCGTCAATAGCATCCCTCGCAACCCAGAGCTAAAGGTTTTGCAGCATCTCAAAAGCGTCGAGTCTGAGCATAATGGCCGTGAATTTATGCGGCTGCTGGAGACCTGCTTTCAATTGCAAGGTCCTGGGGGAACACATGATGTTTTCGTCCTTCGTCCATTGGGCCCAAGCGTCCAAGCTCTACAAAACCGCCAGCCGAATCGCGTGCTCTATGAGGAACTCGCTACCTCCACTGCCCAATGCGCCCTAATCGCACTCAATTTCTTGCACGAGGAGGCAAAAGTGATCCACACCGGTAAGAGCAAATCTGGCCTCTAGGCTTTGGCGCCTGAAACAAAATACTAAAATTCCAATCATCGATCAAGACCTCCATTCTGGAAACCTACTGCTCGGGATATCCGACGAATCACGTCTGGCTGAGTACGAACAGAAGGAGATGGAGAAACCTACGCCACGAAAAATCCTCGCGGATCGTGTGATTCACGTTTCCCAGGATTCCTCCAATGTTGGTCAAGTTCCGCATCTTTGTGACTTTGGCCATTCTCGCATCTGCACCAATGGGCAACTGCAGCGAGGGCGTGCAATGCCTATCCAATACCGCACGCCGGAAATGTTATTGGATATGCCTTGGGATTATTCGGTTGATTTATGGGCACTTGCGCTAACGGTATGCTGTTAGTACCTATTTGCTTGTGTTTCTTTAGCTAACTCCGTTTTAGATATGGGATTTGCTGGAGCCTAAACCCTTATTTCAAATCTACAATCCCGCAGACAATGACCTTAACGAGGCGTTACATCTTGCCCACATGGTAGCACTAATGGGTCCCCCGCCATTGGAGTTCTTAAAGAGGAGTGCGACCTCGGCAAAATATTGGGATGAAGATGGAAAATGGAAAGGGGCTGTCCCGATCCCGCCGCCGACAAGCCTTGAGTCCCGTTTTACGCTATTTGATGGGCAGCACAAGACACTGTTCCTTGACTTCATTCGGACATTGCTCAAATGGGAGCCACAGCAACGAGCTTCAAGTGGAGATGCGTATATGCATCCATGGCTAGCTCAAGTTTGTGGAAAATAAGATGGTTCTTCGGCTTAATTGAAACAGTCCTGGCCTGGTTTTCGGTAAAACCAAATAAGATTTCTGCGTTTCCCAATCTCACTATGGTCCAATCTCCCAAACCATGCAGGAGGCCTATTGCATGCAAGCAAATCCAAATCATACGTGTATTGCCTGGTATTGGATGGCCTTGTCGCCGAACCACCCAAATTGCACTGGCTGTTAATCCAGACGATACGTCGGGCCTGTCAGATACAGAGTTGCACTGGGCTGGAAAGAAGCACAGGAATCAAAACCGTTGTGGCAGCCAAAGCAATCCGCAAGTTAAGTCGGACCCCCTGAACTCGTGTATATCAATATGGAATAGGGAGCAATTAGACAAAGGTTTCATTAATGAAGCATTTGCTTCGTGGTAAAACGGTTGCCCCAACGTGGATGTACAGTACCCTGCGCAGGACAGGACCCTGGCCAATTTTCCACCCAGCTTCATCCTTCCTCTTCAACACGTAGTTTTTCCACCACCAATTATGGAATCGACAAATCGTGAAGCGCAAATCATTCTTGCGTTAAACGAGCTTCGATCCAGCAAAAAATAAGCATTCGAGGAGCGTCGTCAATCTATAATGTACCTCGATCAACCCTCCAAGTCAGAATGAACGGCGTTCAATCTTTGGCCGACCGTCGACCTAGCAATCAGAAATTGACGAAAAGCGAAGAGGAGGTGATTGTGCAATATATTTTGGATCGGGACTTTCGAGGGTTTCCGCCTCAGATTGCTGATGTGGCTGCAATGGCCGACAATATCCTCGCTGCGCGGGACGCGCGACCGGTCGGAACTCGTTGGGCAGATCGTTTCGCCCAGCGACGTACAGAAATAAAGACGCGTTTCTCTCGCGCCTACGACTTCCAAAGGGATCTTTGCGAAGATCCTGACGCGTTGAACGCGTGGTTTGGATTGGTGGCTAATATAAAGGCTAAATACGGTATCCAGGACTGCGACATCTACAACTTCGACGAAACCGGCTTTATGATGGGCTAGATTTGTGGTGGGATGGTTAGGGTTTTAATTCGCGCTTTATTTTATTTTAAGCTTATTTGCTAATGGTTTTGTCGTACAAATAAAATAGAAAAAACAAACGGGGAAAATAAAACCGTGAAAAAGAAAAAAGAAAAAAAAAAAGAAAAATATTAGTAGGTGTCACGGCCAGGCATACATTGGAGAACCTCAGTGTATTAGGCGCTATCGACGAAAATTCTAAACTGAAGAGAAGAGAGAAATTACAATCGACGACGCGCTCAAGAGACGCGCTTAAATCCGGAGGTAGTGGATCCTTGTCCGATCCCTGGCTCGGTGTGGAGCCGAGTCGTGATTCTGAGGGTAGGTCTAGGGGCCTGATCCTCACAGCCGGCGGCTGGACGGGCGCCGCCACGTGGCCGAAAGGGCTGCCAAAGCAATGGCGGTCGCTGCCCACCTCAAAGGCCTTGGGGCAGTAAGATACGGACTGCCTGCGGCTGCACTTCGCAAGGCAGCGGTGGCATGCGTGGGCTCCTCGGCCACCTACGCAGCCGAGGAATGGTACAACCCAGCGCACAAACAAAAAGGACTCCTTAAAGCACTGAATAAACCGCTGGTCTTAGCGGCACGGGCCATCCTCCCGGCGTATAAAACCACCCCCTCGTCCACTGTTCTCAGGGACGCAGGATTACCCTCGGCCCGCGTCGCGCTGGCCCACACCCGCCTGAAATACGGCGCCCGACTGAGGCTCGCGGACAAGGGGCACCCCCTTGTCAGCCGCCTGCGTGAAACACCTCGTGCCCGCAACCCAGGCCAGCCGGCCACGACCCTGCAAATGGCTGCACAACTCCTCCCGCGGATCCGGAGATTAGAGTTGCGCGCACCTCGCAATGCCCCGGATTCTCCCACTGACCCCACCGGAGGAGTCCCAAAAGAGGAAGCGGCCCGCCGCTTTATCGAATGGCTGGACATGGTATCACCTGGCGATATCGTGGTATATACGGACGGTTCGGAAAAACACGAAAATAACTGCGTCCAAATAGGGTACGGATGGGCCGTTTTTAGGGCGGGCCTGGAATTTGCTGCAGGCTCCGCATCTATTACGCCGGAAAGCCACGTTTTCGACGCCGAGGCGATTGGCGCCCTAAAAGCGCTACAGGCGGCAGCCAGGGCCCAGCCAGGCGCCCGGATCTGGATTTGTGTGGACAGCACCTCGGTTATTTGGGGTCTTAGAGGCGACGCGCCGCATTCGTCCCGATGGGCCTTTCTGGAGTTCCATAACCTTGTCGATTTACTCCGAAAACATGGTAGCGAGGTTCGGGTCCGTTGGTGCCCTGGGCACCAGGGAATCCCGGGAAACGACCGGGCTGACGAGCTGGCCAAGGCCGGCTCCGCCGGACCGCCGGACCCAGACCGAGGGCTCAGCAAACCACATATAGCGGTGCAGGCACGGTCCTCAGAGCCATTCTTTCGAATATAGAGAAGGACTGGTGGCGTTAAGAACTCTGTGAACGGTCCCCCGCATATAGGGAATGGGAACTCCAATACACACCGAGAAAGGAGCCCGAGGAACTGCGTTTGCCAAGACCCCTGCTGGGCCATTATTTGGCCATAAGGACCAGCCATGGCGATTTTAAAGCCTACCATAACCCTTTTAACCACCAGGATGCAAACACATCGTGTGCCTGGTGCTGGAAGCGGACCTCTCCTGAGCACCCGGTGCACTGCCGCTATTCGCGGGCGGTGTGGAGAAACTGGCCGTGGCCTGATAACGACCGGCCGGCCGGGCCGCCAGACCGCGCCCAACGCCGCAAATTCTTCCAGACAAGCTTCGGGCAACCGAAAAGCTTTGAGGCGTTTTCGATAGCCACCAACTACTTCAGCGCCCGCCCCAGAGCGGCCCGCCAGCGCCCCGCGCGCCACGAACGCACTTTACGCCTAGGGACACCGATCGTAAGCGACTCAAACTCGGACGAGGAATAGACTTATTGCCTTCTCACCCATACTCTACGGCACCAGCCGTCAGACGAACCCTCCGTCCACCCTAGGCACGGGGTCGCGTCAATGAACTAACCCCCTTAGCAGGACCGGGCCCGAACCCGGTCAGGCACGATCCGCCTCTGCCCCCTCTGCCGTCCTCTGTGTAAATAGAGAAGATAGAACGCGCGCCGAGATACCCCTCGGGAGGTTGCTAACGGCCGGCTAACAAGCCGGGCCGGGCCCGGCGTTAAATAATTATAATACTACTGCTGCTACTACTACTACTACTACTACTACTACTACTACTACTACTATTGTGTTCTGTCGCTGGCCTGTTCGCCTTGATATACCAAATCAGGTTCTACTTTATGGATTCGGGAGAAAACAGGGATAAATTTCAAAGCAAAGATACCAAGATGCACAATTCCTGACGTGTTTCTGCTTGACTTGTGACTGAAATGCCTCCCAGGCCACGAGAAAGATTACAGGCTCAATCAGCACATGACAGCCTTCCAGACTCGTCAAAATGTCCGCAGTCAGGCACCATATTAATAAGAACATGTGTGGCTTCGTCATGCACCAGGAGCAAAGCCATCGAATGAGAAGACTTTTGCCTCTGCAAGTGTTGGTAGGCCCCATCTCTAAGAAGAATATAAATGAAGCATCTCCAAGACTTGAATGGCCAAAGAGCACTGCCCGACCATTCTGCTCTCGGTGGCACCTGAGTAATCAGCACAACTCTGAAAATCGCGTGGGAATCTCCTGCCTGGTGATCTCAGGGTCCGAATGTCATGAATCATTGTGCGTCCTCTCTTTTATC
The DNA here is from genome assembly GCF_004337985.1 of Pyricularia pennisetigena. Classification (NCBI taxonomy): domain Eukaryota; kingdom Fungi; phylum Ascomycota; class Sordariomycetes; order Magnaporthales; family Pyriculariaceae; genus Pyricularia; species Pyricularia pennisetigena. The sequence continues at coordinate 128,884 of NW_021940928.1, read as the reverse complement.
ATGGCCGACCATCCCTTCCACATTACTCAAGTGGCTTGGAAGCCGATTGCAATTTCTGGTGGCGTGCGCCCGACTTCTACGCGCAGCCACCCAATGGAGTAAAATACTGCAAACGAACAGCTGCCGCCGCTGATTTTCTTTACAATCATGAATTGGCATTTTAAGGATTTGCTTGCGTCGTTCCCCATGTTATCTCCACCTGCGTCGTAACGCGTTCGAAGCACAGCAAATTGAAGCGAAGTACATTACTTCCTCGCTCGCAGCTGAGCGTCCGACCCGGCTCAGCGGAAGGTAAGTCGGTAGCTTCCAAAGACAGGATACCCAGCTCGTCACCGCCAACATAACGCGATATTTTTATTCGACCGACGCTGATTTCTGTGAGATCGATATGCAGCGACAGAAGCCCAAGCTGGAGGTTGAGCAACGGCAGGCTGTAATTGAAAATGACGACCTCGTACGGCAAATCGTTTTCCTTTACCTGCAGCGTCGCGCCTGGTGAGTTAGTTGTTCCAACGCCGGCTACAAATCCGGTATTATTGCATGGTCCATCCGAAGTTGATATTCCCACATCGGGGTATGGATTGCTCTGTGCTTTTGCGAATACTAATTCTGCAGAAGTTGTGCTCCCTGTTGGCGCCTTGACTGTGCTTGCATCAACGTAAGCGGGTGCGTTCGTCTTCGCAGTGCTGTTAGGACGGATTGTTTCCATAGATGTTGAGCTTGACCCCGATGCTATGGAAAGCAGCGTTGCCGTCGACGGGCCAGATATGAGCGAAAGAGCTGGGCTTTCGGCTACTTGCACTTTCGCCCCCGCACCAAGCGTCTTCAGCTCATCCCGAACCTGCCGTAATGCGCGTGCAAGATCCTTTGCCTTGCTATGCGTCAAGCGTACCCCGTCTGGGACTGTCCATTTGGAGTAAAGCTTCCCGTGGCAAGCCGAGAGTGACCAGTGCCCAAGCCGGCTGATGAGAGCGTGGCAGAGGAAGCAGGCCGACTTGCTGCAGCCAATCGCCCTGGGTGCAGGCGAAAGATTCCGAGATAGGTAGTGCATCACGAGCTGCACCTCTGCATGGACATGCAGCTTCCGCCCGCCCGCCGGATCTCTGCAGGTGTCGGGCATTGCATCGCACCTCGCCACTATGACGCTCGAAAATAGGGGCTGGTAACTCTGGCGCCGTGCCAGCTTTGCAAAGTCCTTGCAGACGCCGTAGTAGCGTCCTAGTTTGTCCACCTGCCGAACAGCGGTCCTGCCAGCGAGACCCAAGCCCGCAGGACCGCAACGCCTCAGTTTCTCCTCCAGCTTTCGTGGCGTCTCGGTAGCAGAGGCGTCGTAGGCTGCCAAGACGATGTTTCGGAGCGTCTCTCTTAGATCTTTGCTGTCATGTTTTATCGTATTAAGGCAACGTAGGTGTTCTCGCATCTTCTCCAGCGCATGGAGGGTCGTTGCAAACCGCCTCTGCAGGGTTTCAGTCAGCAGAGCCCAGTCATTGTCGAGACTCTGCAAGGGAGATGCCCTCTTCTCTAGCCGGTGTGGTTTCTTGGCCCAACATGGCCGCGTGCGTTGTAGTATGCGGGTGCCGCACAGGTTAATCACTGTGGCAAAAGCTTCTTCCATAAAGGCCTCGCGATGAATCTCTTTTTGCGCCGCAAAAGGTTCAGTTAAGTCTGATGCATAATTCAGCCACGGACATATCAACTTACTGCTACTGGCATAGTCGGCGAGACTGCTCGCTATCTTCTGAAGCAATTCCACTGTTTCGTTACCAGGACATTTGTTGCTTGCTAGGCGTATAGTCAACTCATTGCGATGTTCTTCGAGGCACACGGCAGAAACCTTATCACCGCCCTCCTCGGTACAAGCTAAAAATGCCAGGTTGTTGGCCAGCTTGAGCTCATCATATGGCGCCAGCGTGTATTCTTGACAGGAATTGTTGAAAGAAGGAAGCCTGTCATACATTTTTCCATCGAACTGGCGCTCGTGGAGATTCTCAGCTAGAAGGTGCAGGGAATTTTGAACCTCGGCAACCCAGTAAGGTTCACCCATTTTGATTGATGAATATCAAATCCAATAGATCTACTACGGTATTTCATTCTGGTGATTGCGTCAAAAAGCAAGTATGGTAGGTGCGGTTCGACAATAAGGTATAGTAGGACCGTGGGAAATCAAGGCCTCAATGCGTGTTGCCGCAAAGGGAATGATTGGGTATCCAGCCGTGATACCATGGCTGGTGAGCCCGCATTGCAGGAAACTTCCAATGAGAAATGCTGCAGATGATGCGGAGAAGTCGGTTTTAGATAACGATAAAGTGCACAGCTTGGGAGAAGCTAATGCAAGACAAAAGGCGGGTAACAGCATGCTCCGTTCTTTTGCCTAAACCGCTAAACCCAACTCGGAATCAAGTGGGAGAAATGCCTGCAGGAGCAGTCCATCAAAGACTGGGATTTCTGTCCTGGTTTTAGCGGCTTTTGTTGCCGCTGGCCAGAAAATATCGTCCGCCTTGCACTATGGATTCTGGCGACAGCTGCTATTCGCCATTGATTCATGGGCTCAATTCTCTGCCCTTCGGTCGCAAATGCAGGCGCCCCAGCGACCCGCCGTCGCCTCTCCGACCATCAGCAACGGACACAACCTTCGCGCCGTACCTTATCGGGGGTTTTTATTGGGCCAACCCCTGATCCTCACATGGGGTGTATTTGCATGGGTGGGTTACAATTTGTGACATGCCAATCTATTGGATGACTGGCACTCGCTGGAGACTCGCCTGGCCCACTCCAGATTAATTGGTGTGAGTATGATCCCGGCTTCGACAGCTTAGCGCTTCTCCGCTCTCGAATCAAAAGAACCATTGTCAAATTTGCAATGCAATAGGCATCACACAGGAACCGCTTCCTATTGGTCTTGGACAAATGAAACCATGCCCTTCCTACACTGCAACCCTACCACACACCTTTCAGCCGACTTTGGCACAACTTAAGCACACATCCACATACAGGGTAGTGCGTATTTACACAAACGTACATGTTTTAATCCAAATTCCAAGACTTTTCAGTCAGCGGCAGCGAAAATGTTTCCGCAAAAAGCGCAGTTTTTGATAGGTCGCGCGGTAAGCTCAAAGATGTTTGCGCAAGTACCCAGTCTACCAAATGAATTTTTTTGTTCTGGTTGGTCCTTAGTGACGAAGCACCAAATCCGAACAGTCCATACCAATGGGGAAAAAAACGACTCCGGTTTGGCTCTTACTTGAGTTCAGGTGTAAGCATCTAAGAATCGATAAACGCCGCGATATAGTTGTATTTTTTCCGCATAGCCAACTCTTTACATATAGGGGCAATTGAGGTGCTTTTGCTGGTTGCACCGACTACCTATATGGACGAGCTGCGTGACGATGGACGCGCCATGGTGCCGACTCACCTGGAGAAAGGATCGATCCTTGTCGTCGTCACTCATCTTTGAAGCTCTTGGAGCGTTATGTGGTTTGTCTCTATGGAGGATTCATTCACTGTTCGAGTAGGTGATTGGTACCTGCTGGCTCACTTCTGCCCGCAGTGTTAGTAGGAAAGCAGGAAAATATAGCAACAAATTTCCCGTGGCAATGCGGATAGAGATAGGAGAGCGAAACAGTGACGGCGCCAGAGAGGCGGGTAGAAACACCTTTATGTATAAGCGCCTCAGATGTCGCAGGACGCATTCCGCAGGCTGCAATATCAGCATTTTTATCATCCGGTGCCGTTAAACTTGACTCAATTGTGAAGTGGAAGGTGCGGGGTTTTAACAGCTGTCTGCAAGCAAAAAGTACTTGGCTGAGTGCCAAGGGTTATGCATGCAAAACGCGAAAACGGTTGATGTAGATAAGCAGCTGGCTATGAATAAATTATGAAGCAAAACTCTTTCTTTCATCCTGTAATTATTATGTTTCCCCCTCTTAACATTGCGGGCAGCCCTTTGATCCCTTGGGATGGGCTTGAGCTGTAATCACCCTTGTGGTTAGCACAAAAATTTCCAGATACCTTAGAAGGCAGCAATGGCCTCTTCTGTGCTCTTTCCGAGGTAATCGTAGGCTCCACTAGCCCACAAAAGTGGTCAACTACCAGCTCAGCTTGCTGTGCCCTGACCAAACATCTACAGCAACCAATCCATCTAGTTCCGTTTTTATGCCATCTCGGATTGGCCCCTGCAGACCTCTACATACCAATAGCGGCTATTGCAGGAGCAACCGGAATTGCTATGGTTGCTGCACCAGCTGTATGCATTCCCACCGGTGGGCAGTTCCCCTATCCTGCATTTTTTGTTTCAGAGGACCAACTTCAAGTATGGTTGATGCTGCATACGACTGGGGCACGCGGGGCAGTTGTCGGCCACTCATGATAACCATTCATTACATCCAAGATCCACTACGCTGCGCTACGTTACTCTTTCCTGCGATTGGAATGGAAAAACAACTGCCAAGCCGTAGGTTGTTGGTTCCGAACGATGGTTTCCGCGCATTTTCATCGTATATTTCTGAAAACCGATTTGCTTATTTGCTTACATGGAGCGCACTGCATTTGGTTTATCCCCTGTCTGTGCAGCGATGAAAAGTGCAGGTCTGGAAGGGAGGGTTGTCGCTGCATTGCGGAATCGGTGTGGAAGAGAAGCAGAGCAATTGTGGTACGTTTGTCGCACAAGACTTCACTTGCGGCATGTGTGCGAATGGAGAGTGCTTTATTGATGTTGCACTCTGACGTGGCGGCAGAATTGCAGTCGCCGGGTAACGATAGAAGTGGGGCCGCCTAACTGGGCAGCTAGCACGAGGCAACAGGCTTGTTCGACGGCGGGGTGCACGGGCCCAACCCTGCGTCCCCACAACCCCCTAGCTTTTACCTTGTCAACGGAGGCACAAGAAATGCAGGAGAGCAAATGGAAAGACCATAGAAAAGGGGCGTCGGAACCAGACCCGAAAGCAAAGATCGAAGAGGCGGGACCTAGTGGTGGTGAGGATCGCCTAAGGATATTGACTTTTATCTCGTTTCTGGATATGCATAAGCTGACAGATGCGCAGGTTCATTCGCGGCGTGGTGGAAATATCGACCTATGCCGGGTTTATTCCCAAAGGCTCGCCGTTTAGCTTCTTTCAGAGGCTCGGCATAATATGGGGACGGTCTTGAAGACAATAGCATTTCAACTTTCCATGCCGGCTACATCGCTGCTAGTACTCGGGATATCAGTTGCCCGGGGATGCTAAATTGCCAGAGGGAATCTATTGGACCAGTGTCATCCTCACGATCCAACACTCCTCCTCACCCGCACTCTATGCCCTCGTATAAAGTGACGACCTAGAAGCCAGTTCAGCTTCGAGCATCCCGCACTTATGACTGTCAGTAAATCCGCTGATGCGGGGTAATAAGGCAGGCTCTGCGGTGTAACCTGCCGTTGTGGATCGCTACCGATGTCAGTGCCACGTCTGGAGAACAACTTTGATTGGCCAATATACCAATGGGAACATATCCTGAGTACAACCTGCAGCCACTCAGTCTCCAGGTGAGGTTGCTTTACAGCAGGGTTGTCAATAAATTCGCTTAATAAATGTAAAAACTATGGGCACGAAAACAGATGGGAAACCCTCAAGAACCTCCAGAGCTGTCAGGACCCGCTCCAACAATACTACCTACAACTTGACACTCAGACAAAGTGGAAGAAGCCGCTGGAACCTCGAGGTTAACCTGCATTCAAATCCGGCAAAAGCTCGAGAGTCTCCCTGGGTAGAAAAAGGACATTACCCGTGGGAACGCTTCCCCCGCTCCGCTCCAACCAACACCAGCTCCTTTGCGTTGTCGATACCACCCGCTATTACGTAACGTACTACCGACAGCAGTCGTTTCTCTGGGCCGGTTACCCTATTGGAACTCGACAAACCCACCAGGTATCCGACTTGCCATTATTGGATGGCAGGACCTATACCCAACCAACACGTCACATCATAAAGCAGGCCAGTTGGTCAGGCCCAATAACCTGTCCGATATGAGGCACTCCATTTTCGAGGCTTGGGGCAAGAGCGTAATCTGATTTGTGGGCCTGGGGCGGTAAATTGCGGGTTTGCGTCACTGTCGCCGTTGAAGGCGTCCGGATGATGCGGATGCGGGACATGTAGCTAAAGCTTGTGAACAAAACTCTGGCGAGCCGTTGGCATCTCTCAATTGGAATTCACTTAGGTGCTGCATCTTCTTATCTCAAGCTGAGGTTGTGATCACATTATTGACGCAATTGGACGATTATACGTTTAGAGTGGGATAACACACAGGTTTTCTCATCGCGCCTTGGGTCGTGTCTCAAATGTTGAGTTTATACGGAGTCACTACCGGACCATCTCATGAAGGTAGCTATCTGTGCCAAACTCTTTTCATTATTGCGCCCAATGAAATCCTTGCCCGAGGTCAGCTGAACTGTTTTGATACCATGACTGAGTTCGAAATTAGATTGAAAGGAACCCAGCAAGCCGAGAATGCGTTCGTATTGTGGTTCTAAGCCTGTCTGATTTTGTGCAAGTTGTCAGCAGCAAGGTTGATTGGAAGGTACCCGCCAGGTGCCTAGTTTTGTGTAAGAGTCAACTGCGAATAAGAGGCAGCACGCGGGCGGAGGTGAGGGCTACTATCCTTGACCCTGATCCCCATGTCAGAGATCAATATATTAAAGTCTCTGGGAAAGTTTGTGGCCTACGATACTATGGATGTTTCCTATACGGTTGAGCCTGCCAGAGAATGGAAGAGAATGACGAGGTACAATAGCTTTATCTGTAAGTTTGGCGTCGTTGTGATATGTCTCATTATACTTGTACACTTCTGACGGTCACACCTGGACATAGTAAGCGGTGTCAAGCATTCCAGCGAGGACTTTGTCTTTGTCACGAACGAATCTTCGATTGAGCGTTTCAAGGCGAATAAATACAGAACGCTTCCAAACGGCGAGCACAAGACAGTGGACTGGGTTGCACGGATTCTGGAGATACGAGCCGGCGACAAGCAACATGTCTATGTCCGCGTTTGTTGGATGTACTGACCGGACGATCTCCCCGAATATACCACGAATTGCAACGAACATTCCAAGCGCCGGAAAAGTCATTATGGTCGATTAAAGCTGGTTGCGTCAAATCACAGTATGGCTGCCATTAAAACTACATGTCTTAGGGTGATTTTGGTAGCTGAAAAAAATCACAGCGGATATCATTATTGTAATCAGTGTATCCAGCCCCGCAAATGTGACTCAGATGGTTGAAAATAATGGCGGCCAAAAAAGGACTTTTATTGGCGACAAGCGCTTGACGTGAGGACAAATGAAATATCTGTACGCCAGCGACCCTACAAACACAGGGTTTGGAATGTCATCCACTAACATTAGGACCTTGAGGCTGCAGACCATCGAGGAAGGCGATTGTTGCGTCAGCTTGGAATAAACCTCAATGTCTTAATAGAAGCAATGGCTTTACGCCACAAGCTTCACTGTTTTGTCTCATAAACACATGACGTCTTGCTTCGGCTCTATCCTTCTTTCAGACGATTTCCTGGTGCTCTCCCCATGGCTTCCCGCATTTCTTGCAGACCACCCTCTTCTGTCGAAGGATCCTGCCCTCTGTGCTGTTATCCTCGTTGCTACACAGTAGTACAGCATTGCTTTTCGAAAACTCAGGGATTCCCATGACACGTTGCAAATGGTACGCGCGGGAGCAGAGCGCTGCACGAGCATGCTCCGCGGCTATCCTGTACACCGGCGTTCTGCCGTTGTCCTGCAACTCGCGCTGGAAACACAACTCCAGAGCTTGCATGAAATAACCAAGCTCGTTATGTTTGTCCCGCATACTCCCCAAAATGGCCTTTTCAGCCCAGCCCATGTCGACTGCGCGAGCTGTCGCCTGCACGTCATCAGCCGAGACAAAATTGCATCCGACAAGGATACCGCCGGCGAGAGTATAGACGACATGGAGCGTGCCGGGGCGCAAGTACAACAGGTCCATCGGCCTCGTCAAAAACCATATCCCGTCTTGCAGCTCCTGAACAGCTTTGTGCAGGACGAAAACTGGGTTTTTTGCGCGTTTGGCCTGCGCCTCTAAAATTGCTTTACACTTTAGTTTCGACAGTGTTTCCACATTTTTCTTAATGCCCGGCCAGATTCCCCACAGTTTAGACACCCCCGCGGCCATCAGCGCAAGGACATGGGTCCCATTATTGATGTGTACAAATGAGGGACCGATCACCAACCGTGGCGTCATGTCAGGCTTGCAAACGCCGCCAAATACATATTCGTTGGACAAGAAATCTGGCATTCGCACATCTGAAACAGGCAAAATAGCATCCACGAAAACGGTGCGAGGTTTGTCTGCCGCGGGCGCCTCGCAACAGTGGGAAAGCGCATCAACAATCTCGCAGGCGCCGCCGTCGCGTACGTCTAATTTTTCACTATGGTCGACTCCTGGCGCGAGCCGGAACGCCGCCATCGGGATGACATTTTTATTGCCGGTTCTTCGTCTGGCCGGTGCCACCAATTCATTTTTGACAGAGTCATAGGGTGGCGTCAGTGTTTCTATTTGTTGAAACACTACATGGGCACCATTGTGGATCAGCCGAGGGATGTGTGTGTCCCAACTGGATGCCAGCAAGGCCATGTTCGACTCCACGTAAAGGTCAAAAAGCCCGTGCTATCTGACTTGTGACGCTACGGTATTGCAAACAGGCAATAGATTCAGGTTCGCTTGCAGGGCGTCATACACCTCTTGTTCTTTTGGAAGCCACAGTTCGTTGAGCCATAGATCCAAGTGTGACATTTGGACCATAAGATCACCAGACCCTAACCCTGACCCCTGACCAACGACCCACCAGGGTGATACCTTTATCTACGTCGCGTCAAGCTCAGAACTTTGTTTGTTTCCTTTCTTCTGCTCAGAGTAGAATCTTCGTCGATAGGCGCCAATAGACTAGCTTCCGTGCTATGCTTACCCTGGCCGTGACACCAAGCACGTTTTTTCGACGTCAAGGTGGGGACGAGCATTGTCCATCTGTTCAAAAACCCAATTCCTACTTTTGCTATCAAGACGGATTGGGTCCTTAAATGTGTGTTTTAGGTTCGACACTTGGATCTGCCCGACTTTCTTCTGCTTTGTGCTTTTGTTCAGCTTGTAAGGCTCGCCTCCAAGGGCCAGGAAAGCCAGTATGCTGTGGCGGCAATTGCTTTTGAGCATATATTGCATGCTTTCGCGCAGTATTTTCGCCTTTGTTCTGTCAGCCTCGTTTCCCCCTGGCTTTTGCAGGCGCTGCAGATTGAGAGCGATACGATCTCTGTCCTTGCTGCTCAAACTCTTATCCGCCCTTATCCTTCGTCCGATCTTGTTGACTCGGTCGTGAACCGGCATAGGACCGTGTCGAGTCATGGTTCTAGTTTGGGTTGGCGTTGCTGTTTCGAGCAAAAAGTCGCTTTAATAATTGTTTGAGCTTGTGGATGTATTATTACTGGGCTTTACAATGCAGCCTGATCTTGAGGACGAGGTTCTGTCCGCCGTGGTCCGTGGTAGCCATTTCTAGGCAGCAAACGCGATTCACTTTTGCTCGCAAATTCATACGGTCGCAGCATTGTTTTGGTTCACGAGATGCTGTCGTGTCGCGTTTGCATTGGGATCAAAGTGGACCCGTCTTAAGGGTTAGGGCTAGGTTCAAAGTGCGATATCAAAGGTAAAGAACCAGATACTTTTTGACATTTGTAGGTTGTTTGCTATATTAGACCAGTGCTGTTACAATTGCGCAGATTGCTTCTGATGTAAATTTTCATTCTGGAAGCAGAAACTAGTCGAGATGAGAGTATCGGTCGACATAGGTAATTATACAATTGATAATGCTGCAAACAACGCCTTGCGGGCTGTTTGCTTTTGGAGGTTCTGAATTCGGAAGACGGTTGTCAAGATGTAATGTTGGGTTTTGTTACATTGATCGGGCATTTTAGAGAGCAGAAATGATGTTGGTTTTGCTGTAGAAGCAAAGCTCACGAATACCAGATCATCTGGTAGACCTAGGACATCGTCTGTCACAGCCCCAATGGTGATCGCTCCGTTCTTGCTTAGTCACGAATCCAACCGCAGCGGGAGCCATATGCCAAGATAACGATAAATAACTGACTCAATGTCAGTACCAGCTACCAGCAGTAAATGATGGCGTCAGCGTGACCGTCATTTTTAGGGAGCTGGGCTTTTGGAAAAGACCGCAAGTATTGATAGGAATAGGGGTGCCCATGAGAGCTGAGCCTTTCATATTTGAGCTCGACTACAACAATCAGCCAGAGCCTATTAACGGTAAATACGAGTGCTCGGGATTCTCTCAATGCCGACTTAGAGCTCATACTAAAACCTTAGACGCCTTCATGATGCAACTAAGGGAATCCTCAGCAAGCTTTCGAATATGCCATCAGCCTTGCAGCAACAACGTACTATTTCTGCGGATAGGTGCCACTTGCCCCAGACCAGTGTTCGTGTTTCTATTAGAATCGAATCATTTAGGGTCACATTGCACGAAAATTGAAACGACGGTTGTGATATAAGCAGCTCTCCATTTAACTACTGCAAAGACTTGTAAGTAGCCAACAAATAGAGGCAGAGATTAGAATCGTAGATCACCGGAAAAGATTAGAACCAAGCGGTGCACATATTGGTAGGCAGCCCAAGCGAGAAAGACTATCTTGGCTTCTTCTCTGAACTGAATAAAAGCCACTGACTAGGAACCATACGCCTATACTGTACTACTTGCACTCCTTGAGATTACGTCAGTTGACTTTTATCACAATCTATCTCTTTGAAGTCGAATGATCTAACGAATGCTGTCTCGTATGGGACAGAAGCATCCCAATAAACATTTTATCTGGAGGGTTTACCTTTGATTCTAAACGGCGGAAGTCAAATTTCTGATCAGCGGCTGAGGCGCTTAGGGTTTCCTTCCATGATATATGCATCAAACGAAAAGAGAAAAGTGGTACTAGAACAGCCAACCAGGCATCATGTGCATTGCGGAACTATTCTGCTGTTTGTAAGTCAAACATTTAACCAGCCATCCATAAAATCCAAAATTCCTAAGTTTGACTAATCCGCTGTGGAGATGTAATCAGCTTCCTATGCACACGCGTCCGTAACAAAGAATTCCGAATCGCAATTTTTGGATGACAATCTGAAACCTGCCCGACCTCAGTCGTCACCACAGCCACAACCGACTTTTCAGAGTGGTATGGCCTAATGCTTGGCATAACTGACAGTCAAGATTATAGAGGCCGCAAGATGTATAAGTCATTTTCGAAGTCTAAAAGCGCATTCTGACATTTGGTATAACTAACGTGGACTCTATATAAAAGTCTACCAACATAACTCGAGTTCAATGATCGAGAAAGCTACATACTAGAGCACAATATCACATTAAGCTTTGAATCATTTACGCAATGGACTGGGTGTCTAACCACGAGTTTGGCGACGAGGTATGAAACTGCCTTTTCCCAATGGCAAGATAGTCTCTCAACAACTGCATCAGGGCGAAATCGAAAGCTGCAAACCCGAGGCGAATGCGTTGGAACTTTCGCACAGAATCGTTCTTCGTGGGCTGAACATACACCAATTCCCACTCTACTTCAACGATCTAGAACTGGACATCCACTTTGATGTTCAGTGGCAGAGCAGGAACTCAGTTACGCTTGTATTCGAAACGACGGAGAATGCAGCTAAGGCATTCAGCCTTCTCTCCTCGGACGCGGTCGATATTTCTTGCATCGAACCACTTCAATTCGTCCCGGCTAAGCCCTTCTCAGGGCTACAAGTACGCTTTGCTGATTCCGATGATCGGAGATCAACTGATCGGATTCGCTGGCCCGCTGGTCGAACAAGGGACTTGTATCATCAAAGTAGGCATGATCGGTTTGAAAGAGGGCTGGTTGGTCGCGGTGGCCGGGGTCGAGGCCGAGGGGGGCATGGTAGAGGGTATGGAAGGTTCAACAGAGTTTATGACGGCTGGTGCTAGTCATCTGGCTTGCTTACACTGTTGAGCGCTGGCATGACGGCTTTGCTTCAATCCACTGATGTAATTAAGTGCGAGGCGTCTCGATTTGACCAAGAGAGTCATCACAGAAGATGTGCCGCACCAATGCACACTCACACTCCCATACAATTCTCAGATGCTTGAAAAAAATATCTACCGGCCCAGCAGATGCCCTGCCGGGCTTGCTCCAAACTCTGCCATCGCGAACCAAGCCGAATACCCGTCTCACCTGTCGGTAGAGAAATATAAGGGTCTGCGCTCGATTCCTTCGGGCCACATCATTCAGTGGCAAAACATTCTCCTGCAGCTGGCGATGCCCATCGTTGACTTCCGAAGAGAGGAGACGAGCTTGATCGTGTTACAGGCCATGTACCAGACCGGTCCCTCCAACGATGATAAATCGATGCCACTACGGCAGGCTCACTCGGTTCTTGATTGTGCCGAGTTCTGTGCCAAATTGGTGGGCCAGCTTCAGTTAGCCACAAGGCGAATAAATCAAAACTAGGAGTCCGCCTCCGCCCTGGCTATCTTTGTATCTGTGGCTACCCGAGTGCTTTTGCTTTGTAGCTGTACGCATGTCCAGATTTCTTATCTTGAGTTTCTTACTGAGGCCCGCAAAACTGCTTTTGCATGGCTGGGAAGAGTCCGAGGCAAAGAATCGTTGGCCACATCTTAAGAGTCTTGGTTCTCGGCCATGGAGTTTGCAGCTAGGGCTGAGCATTCGGTAATGAAAGACCCTGGGCTTCTCCAGGTATTGCTTGCATTTGCTCTGGTCCCCGACATGGCCGAGGTTACCCCTCCCCCTATCGACAGATTTGAATTAACGAACGGCCACCTCCTCAACGCGGGTGTCGCTCGAGATGATATCGAGGGCTTCTACCGGAGCTTTGGACGCCATTCAGAGTCAGACCTGCCAAGGCAGCGCTATGAAACTGATGAAGACTACGAGCACATGAGCGGCAGTCGTCTTATGTCGATAAGTCGCATTATGAAGAAACCTTCACTAGTGTTGAGTCTACGAATACGGCAACGGGTTGGGATACAGAGATACGCTTTAGAGGACGGTCCACGTACCGGTTTAAGAAATGTTATGGAATCTATTGGCCGGAAAGATCCAAGGTCAAACGGCCGGAGTGTGAGAAACTTTTCGATGATAGAAATGAAGAAGAAACGGAGAATTGGAAACTCATCGGCGTCAAAGGAGTGGCAATTGAATACAAGCCTAACCTTTTTCAACACCGATTTGACATGGGTTATTTCTTCAACAAGAGATACTGGTGGGAGATCACAGGCCATGCCCAGCGGATGCCATGGGCTATGAAGTGCAAATCCGGTGGCTTGATACAGTGACAAAGGAGATCAAAACAACCTGGGAGGTGCCAAGCAAAGCTTGGAGATTATTACGCGGCCGTGACAAGGCAGAAGAGGTTATGCTCAAGACAGCTAACAAAAGAGCAGAAATATCCAGAGAACTGGAGGAAAGAAACAATCTCGAAAAGAGATGGAAAAGCCCGTCTCCAGATGCTTGGGCCAGGGCCAGGGCAGGTACTGGGATGGGGACCACGTCTACAGCTATTCAGGTGAGACCCCGTCTCCGCAGACCAGGAGCAAGAGCCCGTTCATGTTTGCCGACGGGGAAAATTCACCCCAGGATCCTGCGTCTGCGCAGAAGCAGCCGCAGTATGATCAAGCACGGTCTTATCCAACCCCATCACCCGATCCTTATGACAACGCAAGACCGGAACAAAAATTTGAGGGCAATACAGTTAACTGCGGAACGATGAGTTTACATCAATATTCATTTAGTTTTAATTTTGTTTAGTTTTAAATAGATTTAGATGGTAATTATTTTCAATGTTCGCAATAGATTCCATTGCGACGGATAGACTTTTTACATCCATCTTCCGACAGTTATTCCTAGTGTCATTTTTATCCTTGGCATATGCTGCACCATTTTGACTGGTCTTGTACTCCCTGTTCACTTGACTTCTGTATAACCACAGTGGTTGATCAACTGTGCAGTCAGTAGCGTCAACCGGCTCTGTTCACTGTTTATGTCCTCCCGGGTGACGCTATTCCCAGGGCTGATGTCGCTCTTATGTAACTTATTTCTTGTTTTTCGTTCTACGCTCCTGTTTGGTGTTAATTACACAACTACCTACAAACAAAGGTCCAAACGGGGACAAGGAGACATTTGACACCGGACCCCACCATGACTACGCCCGTTTTTGCTTTTCTACCTGCAGTCTGGGCTGTAACGGGGACTGCAGAAAATGGTCCGCTTATGTGCAAGGCACTCTTGTGCAACGCACAAGCGCGTGTAACTATCTAAGTAATATCTGGGTCTCGCTCTGAACTGACGGTTCTGGCTCCCAAATCTGCCTCTTGGACGGCAACCCTCAGTCAGCTTGGCGACTCTTATTTGGGCAGATGAATATCCTTATTTTTCACGTTTGGAACTTTTTACATCATGATCTGGCTATAAATTAAATATGGTCTAGCTAGTCTACACACGAGTCCGGTCGTAGATGTTGGATCCAACCAAAAGAGTGTAATCCTCTGTCGAAAGCATGTGGCTGGTTTCACATGGTGTGAGATCAAGTGCGCAGTCATATCTGAAACACTCAGCAAAGGCTGTCTACATAACAACAAAATGCCACCAAATTCAGTGAACAGAACTTCCCATGCGTCAAGGGATAGTAGGGTAATGCGTACGTGATACTAAAGCATTATGTATCCTTCGACTCGCTGTTGGTCTTGAGGCTTGCCAAAGTCATCTACTAATAAAAAAAGCCCTATCCTGGTGTAGCCGGTGACCCGATCCTGCAAAAGAAGCCACGAAGGTACCGCCCAGGAACTGTTGCTCTGCGTGAGATCAGGCGCTATCAGAAGAGCACCAGCTTGCTCATGCGCAAGCTGCCGTTCGCCCGGCTCGTTCGTGAGGTTGCCCATAGCGTCCGTCCCGTCGATGAGGACTTCAGGTGGCAGTCCCACGCCATCCTGGCTCTGCAGGAGGCCGCTGAGGCCTATCTGGTGAAGCTGCTTGAGGACACCAACCTGTGCGCCATCCACGCCAAGCGCGTCACCATCATGCAGAAGGATATCCAGCTTGCGAGGCGGATACGGTGCGATGGGGTTTGAAGGTTTCCAGGACAGCAAGCAAGAGGATCGATGAACGACATGAGCCAGCACTGACCACGCAAAGGACCTGACCTTCGACTGAAATTTTACAATCTACATCTTGTTCTACATGGGTTTCATTCTACTGGTGCCGGTGACTCTCCACTTAGGCTCATCATTTAATCAAACCGCACCTTGGAAGAATTGAACTTGTGGTGGAATTCTTTCAGCAGCCGCACCTCATATGTACGATTTAGACCCATCAAGCAGCTACTATCGCCAGCATCATCTGCGACGTGACGCCCATTTCTGGTGAGGCCGAAGACGCGTCTCACGTTATCACTGTCTGTGGCGTTATGGGCTACATGAGCGCTACTGTCATACTGAATTCTCAAAGGAGTGTATCTTCTATGTACAGTATATTCTACAACGACACGGTTTAAGTCAGGGGCGTCTCGGGAATGTGAGAGTCCTAGCAATACAAGTATTGAATTTGATTTTGTTAGTTGAGTGAAAAGTGGCGGAAATTTTCGCAAAAGTACGATTTTTAGGTCGATATGTGCCAGTTTAGGCCAAAAACCGCGTTTTCAAAGCCTATAATGGCCGGTAGAATTGGATAGGGTAGGTGCCATTGTGCGTAAAGAGCATGGGCCAAAACGCTTGGCAATACAAGGATCGACTGTACAAACAATTCCTGCTGCACACCCTTGCAAGCGACCAAATCAATCATCAAATCGACCCAGGTACGCGACAAACGGCGCAGGGAATCAATCATCCCTGGTTGCCGGGGTGTGGGCTGTTCGTCGTTCTCAACTGGTTGCACTTGGACTTCGATTTCTGGGGCCTCAGCCTTCACGACACCTTGTGAAGCATACAAAATGCAACTTTGTGATCACAATTTTCCTCATTGTCTTTTAGTGGTTCAAGGCCTCTAGTCAATGAGCTGGTTTGCATGATTGAAAATAAAATACCATTTCCGGGTGGGGCGCAGCCTCGACCTTCCTCAACCTTCCTCAACCATCTCCTGCTTTTTACTTTCCTCCTTCATCCTGTTGCAACTGACCGGTCTAACCTTACTTCTGAATTTATGTCGCTGTTCGAGTTCAATCTCACATCAAGTTTGCAATAGGTTGTTAAGTCTGCTTTGAAACAAAGTAGATGCCGCATAGGCTTCCCAGCCCATCCAAGCATCGCCTGCAATGACCTTTCTAGTTCCAAACCGTTGCCCTTTACCCCCTTGTCTGCTATCTGAGATTGCCCCGCGGCGCTCGGAACGTACTGTTCACGCGCCAACAGCCTTACCAGAGTTGTTGACGCAATCGATAACCTCAACTCACCACGAACAAGGCCCCGCAACTAAGCTAGGAATGCAAGGGCCCTTCGTGCTGGACATTCTCAATACTGCCCCAATAGGCTAC
Source organism: Pyricularia pennisetigena (assembly GCF_004337985.1). Taxonomy (NCBI): domain Eukaryota; kingdom Fungi; phylum Ascomycota; class Sordariomycetes; order Magnaporthales; family Pyriculariaceae; genus Pyricularia; species Pyricularia pennisetigena. Next base: position 112,319 of record NW_021940928.1, on the reverse strand, counting down.
TTGATCCGGAATCTGAGTGGCCGAATGGTAGAGAACAAGGGTCTGCTGATTGGTCAACTCAGTCAGAATGATTTTGATGAGGTGGTTGACCTGATATTGCCTAAGGTTTCGTCTGGATTTCTGGACAAAGCTATGGAACAAAGGTTGAAAAGTATCGGAGACACCGACTTGAGGAACGCTCTAGGCAAGGCAAACATCAGTATCATCTGCCAACGCTGTCAAGAGCCTACTGATTCCAGTCGAAGAACAGAAGAACGGGGCGATTGCCATCGCATGCGGAGCCATGGAACGTCGAGGGAAGCTTTGGCTGCTAGTCATGGCAGCAAAACGCGTTTTAATCCCCCATTACAAACCGCGCGAGAGCAGGTAGCCTTGTACAGGTCGAATGGAATGCCAAGAGTGAGTCTAGACCCGATTTCAACCCGATAGCATCATGTTGACAATCCACCAGAATCTTTTCCACGATAATTTTAGCCCAGGCCTACATGGACGGTCCCCAGCCAAACGTGTACGTTTTTGGTCCGAATATTCCTCTTGCGGCCGGGCGACACGTCCGGGTCCCAACAGCCTCGACACTACGGCAGAAGCTAGCGCAAATCGGGCCGATGATGACCTAAAGCCCCCGTTACATACAGCCAACAGTTTAATCATCCTAGCGGACGCGGCAGCGCTTTCCGCGGAGCGCAGCGCTGGACGGAATCAGAGAGGACTTCTTTGCTCGGACAACCAGCTTTTGGATGCATCAGACAACCTCGCAATGAACAAGAACTTGGGGGCCTCAAACAAGCCCTACAAACAGAGGCCTGGTTGGACTTCTGTCAGCTACGCCATTGCAGGAATGGGCGCCGAAGCTCTTCCAGATTGGAAAGACACATTACAGAAAATAAAGAATGACTGCTACCAGCCGTACCTAGACGAGCAGAAAGATCAATTTGGTGGGGAAAAAACGGTTGTCGGGCATGCGATCGATCAAACGGCGATCTCCGAAAAGCCGCGTGTTCAGTTTCCTCAGTCTCTTTTACAGGCGCAAGAGGCCCCAAGCTTGCAGCCGGCAAAGATCAACCTTGACCGACACCCACTTGCTAGCCAGCACGTTATAGTGGGCACCAACACTCGAAATCACTAGGAGAACGAACCATGGACGGGAATCTATTGAACAAAAGATCAACTAAGCTACACAAAACCGGCTCTTATGCTTCCTTCAACGATGTGTTGGCGGATCTATTAGTGGGGAGCAGTACTGCTTGTACTGTGTTGAATTCTGATAACGATGACCCCTGCCGCTCTGACTGAACCAGAAAAGACGATGCAGCCCATTGGCTGGCGTTGCATGGATGATACTTTACGGGATGGGTTATCTTGGTTCACGTAAGCTCGAATTGGAACAATAGTCTGCCATTCAATTAAATTTTTAACCAAACGGCTCGACCAACGAACAAACTGGATTTTTTGAGTGTACCATTGCCGATCTTCTTGTTGATTGGTCCTGCTTGCGGCTGGACGTAGATCCGAAACTTGGTGCAACCGCTCCTTCAAACGTAAGCAGAAAAGTGATTTTGACGAGACCCTACCGTAGCTTGCTCATTTGGTCACAGCTCGCAATGAAACTTTCATGTTGATATAGAAACCTCTTTTTACGGGAGTTCCGCATCTGGCCGATATAGGAGTTAAGGACTTTGCTTTAGTAGCAGACACCTATAATTTAAAGTGATGTTCTGGACCATTGTTTCCAAGATGTTGCGGTAGGTGACCGGCAGATTAAGTTTTGCGGCGTCTTCTTGTTTATCAAACCCTGCCATTTTGCAAGCCCACTGACAGTTGAATGAGTTTTAGGACTGTCGTAAAATCAAAATCAAGATAGAGTATGGGGCGGTTTGTTTGTCCTTCAAGGGCTAACCACATGAATGTGAAATCCCCGCGAGAACAACGCAAGCAATGAAAACATGTTGTCTTGTATGGCAGCAAAACAGACGTCATATCGGGAAACCGGCTGATTTTGGCTCTCAGGCCTTTCATTACGAGATTTGCGATTTTAGGAAAGCTTTCGCGCCAACATAAATATCGAGCGAAAATAAACCACCAAACCCTTAGAACCTACATAAGCGCTGCAGAGAGCGACATCACTTCGCCTGTATCTATCACCTTGTGTAGTATTGAAAGGATAAGCGAAATTTCAGTCTAGTCATGCCGGTCCCTTCTTCGAATGATAGTTTTGTGCGAGCATATCGAGGCCTCCAAGTGTTTTCGAGCCCTTCGTACCGTTGCTGCTGAGCGTAAATCCGATTCAAGCAAAAAACCAATCATTATAAGTCAAGTAATCCACCAAGAAAGCGTGACTTAGCCAGCAAGTAATACTGTGTTCGGATTGGCCTATGGCAATATGGAAAAGAAATCAGAGCATGCAACATCAGACAAAGCATGGTAGAGCACATATTTCCTCGGTTTCTTGGCTCGGGGACGCCGAAGACCATCAGTTGATACGTTAGCATATAGCCGAGAGCCTTGCCAATACGGGTTGGCATGCCAGCCGAGGAGGCATTTCTACAGCTGTCACGCCCATTGGGAGACGTCTATATAATCCGGTAGCATCCCGTCCAGCAGTGTGAAAGTTTTGCCAGGACAGGTCCAGACATCACAAAACGTATCTTCAGTAAACACATGGCGTTTCCTCAGTTGCAATGGCAGCCCTGTTACAATGGGCCCGAAGGTTGTTCTTCATCCAGTATGTTAGCAAACAAAAGCCATCTCGGCATATAAACCATGGCAGCTCCTAACGTTGCACTGTTAATATGTCACAGAAACAGAACTCAACCACACCGAGCGTTCACCTTGTGCTGGTAGCGAAAGTCTAGACCAGAATCACCTTGTCAGCGACTTCAGGTTCGTTCTTGGAAGTAATGAGCCGGAGCAGGATGTTCATGAAGGCACCATCAGCTCTGAGTCAGCCGAGAGTCGGCGTAAACTCGTCTCCGAACCCTCCATCCAGACCCTCGAATGTCACACAGACACAGCTGGGCAGTCCTGGGGGCAGTCCGACCGGTTCGGGACAGCATTTTACGGAATTCCGCCAGTTCCTCGAGACCCTCCGACCGGGAGCTCCCACTTCAATCAACTGGAAAATTCAACTCTTATCCCAGCCTCATGCCACTGCTCTCCTCCGGCATTCCTTCACTACGAACAGGTTTCAGATTTCCGGCAGCTGGTCCCGAAATACAGAGAAAACTGGGTGCTCATCATCGGTGGAATGGCGGAAGCTCGGGAACAAGCCAAAAGGCTAGGCTTTAATAAGGCCTTGATATCCTCAGATCTGGCCAAGGAGTCAGCAAACGTCCACCCATTGCGGATAACAGCAAGCGTTCATGGAGCTGTTGCCCAACCGAGACTTCTGGCCGAGCGATCCGAGCCTATTTCCGCAGTTTTGATATTCGGCCAACCCCAAGACTGGAACCTAGACCTGCAGATCCTCCTAGCCCTATCAATTTCCGGGAATGGTACTGTGGGTTATGGTACGAGGGCCGGCGGCAGTATGCAAAGCCTCGGCTACCAGCAAGACTGTACGCTCAAGATATACGGTTTGGAATGCCCGATGGCACAAGACGACATGTGTGGGTTCTTGTGTGCATTACAATGCAAGTGGAAAGGATGGATGACGCATGGGCTTTGAAAGTTACTGACTGCGACTGTGCTGTAAGCAATACATCAACTTGCAGGCTGGTGCGGTCTACTTGACCTCTTCTGGGATAAAGATATACATACAGTCGACTCTATGGGTTGCTTTAAGTCTGATTTTTTCACAATATTATTGCAACTGGTTTATACATAGTTATACAATACCAAAATCAAATTGTGTTTGCTTCTGGGTAAAAATTTCGGGTGACAGATAGCATGTTGATTCTGTTACTGACGCAGGGTGTCAGGCGGCAAAAGAGCAACTTGACTCAGAAAATCGTTAAATACAGCCTCCGTGTACAGGCTCCGTGTGTCGCCAAACTGGAACATCGATATGAGTATTAATAAGGGATTACACGCGCCCCATGCACCGCAACCAAAGAGGACGCCCGTAATGCGCCAGACGGTTTCGCGCCTAACCCAAGTCACCAAACCCACTAGCGACACATATGATCACCATACAGAACTCAAGGAATTGATGAGCGACAAGGTAATAAAGTAAGAACTTTTCGAAGTTCTCTGAAGCTCTAATATTATTGGCCGCAGCACACATCATCCCGCAGCTGACCTCTCCGGCAATTTACCGACGTTCGATGCTACTCAAAAATCGAGAAGGGTAGAACACCATCCTCTACTGGTATGTGGCGGCTTTGGAGGCTTTAGCTGTGAGGGTAAGTCTAGAACTGTCTTTCAGAATGCCTGCAAAAGCAGGTTTGCATGCGAGATACTTTGGGAATGGTGCCTCAATCCATTGTCTGAGACCAATAGTTACATACGTAGTCATGACAGATAGTGGCAGGGGTTGATATATGTCCACATTTATTTCTCTTGGTTAACCTTGAGCCTTACATGCGCTTGTATCTCTTGCAACGAACCGTTCGATGGCAATTGTGAGCTCGGTTCCACCAGCCCAGGATGCCACATCAATAAGCAGGATGCGGTTCACGATGGGCTACAGCTCCAAGGGAAGCTGAATGCTACGCTGAGTACAAGCTTCATGGAACTGGCCATTTCTTATTTCTTGTTCTACACTTGTTATCTGGTCTTTCGTTGAGCAGATGGCCGTGGTGTTCTATGCTAGCTCACCAGCGCTACGGCAGTTTCTGAGTCCCTTCTCAGCAAACAAAGTCAAAAGTTCGAGCTTGCCCAGGTAGCATAACAGCCACTCGGGACGTGGTTGTCAAGCATGAGCCAAAGGCTGGCCATCGGGACACGAACACAGGCCAGGACATATGGTGGCATTGGATTGCAATTGGTGCTAGAGATATATGAGGTTCCCCTGCAGCGGCTGGTTGAATGTCAAAGGACCAAGACGGATGGGTTTACTTTGTATGCTGGAGCTCAAGTTTGCGCTAGGGTTCAGTCTTCTAAACAAATCCCAAGGCGACGTTTATTCCAACCCACGATATCCGACATTGATGCCGATGGCAGTGTGAATTGAACTTGGCAAGAGGCGATAACCTACAGTTTGGTGCTGGGACCTGTGCGGCGAGCGACTTTGACACACCCACGACCAACTCAGGCCAGGCCAGGCCAGGCTTTCAAGAAACGAGCGTCATGGATTTTTAGACCACGGCAGATCGAGAATTGGTTCTGATTCTTGCTCGGCCAGTAAGGCGGATAGCCCAACCCGCAGCAAAAACACTCAGCATGATGATTGCCCCATTTGCAACTGCAACGGAGAACGTTCCTGCAATCGCCTTAGTAATCACCTCGGCTACTTGATTTACCAAAGAAAGATTTCCTTCCAGGCTAGGATGCCTGAAACCCGCAAGCATGCTCCAGATTTCGTCACCTGTGATGTCGTCTTCCCCACCACTGAGCATCGCGTCGCTGAGGTATCTAAAGCCAAGATTCTGATATATGCAAGCGCAGACTGAGGTAGCAAGGGAGATGACGCCGAAATGCAGCGTGGCGAATAGGGTAGCATAGCTGTTTGCTCGCTCAACACTCTTCTGATCCTGGTCCTGTAGTAGGATGGCTGTCTGCCGGAACACTAGCCCTACTCCTCCCCCAGATATGGCGAGTATGCCCATGACGATGCCGGCAGATCGATATGGATCTGCAGACATTTGCAGGACTGATGCAACGAGAATAAGCCCGCCGCCGAGCACATTGAGACCAGGATCAACCTTGGCTCTCTTGAACAGTGTTTCGTGGAGTATCCTCGTGAAAAGCAACGATCCGACGTACGGCAGAAGATGTGCAGCAGCTGTGGCGAGGGTGGACCCTTGAGCAAGTAAAAACACAAGCTGCGCGTATTGCAGGTTGACCGTGTAGGAGGCAGAGGCCATGCTAGTGACGGTAAAAGCCAGAATATGCTCAATACCGATTGCTTCAAAAACAATTATGCGAGATGCAGGAGTGGTGCCGATGCAGCGGAACTGCTGTGTCGCATAGGCAATCAAGAGAAAGCCAGTAAGCACCCAAGCGACGTCGGCAGAAGTTGAGCCCCAGGTCCAGCGATGACCCGAGAAGACTAGACATGCATGAAGCATCATGGCTGAGCCGCAATGTAAAATCCAACCCAGCCAGTCGGTCTCTACCAACCAGGACTGCTGTCTGGGGTTCCCTGCGATTCCGCTTGCAGTTTGGCGTCTTAGGTGCAACGGGGGAAGGAAGAAGTAGTACCCGATCCATAGGACAAGCACTATCGGTATGTTTACGAAGAAGGCCTTTCAAGGTTAGCTTGGGTGCACTTCCGTACTTCCGTCCTGCGTTTCCGAATTACGAGCAAGGCATAAACTTACCCACCGCCACGTGGCCGTGTAGCTGTCTGCGAATGCACCGGCAATGACCGGACCGAGAAATAGACCAAGCACAAAGCAGATATCTATGACAGTCTTTGTGCTGAGTGTGTTATCCGGACTAGCATATATAATGCCGTAAAGGAGGAGTCTGTCCGTGAAAAAATTAGATGGAGGACAGGTACCGTAGCTCGGAGACGACAAGATCTCACCCGTGGTAGAGTCCTGCTCCTCCCGCCCCGCTGATTGCTCGCCCCAGGATGACGGCATTCATGTCTTTAGCGGTGCCAGACACAACCACGCCTACAACAAACACGATGCTGTGAATGTAAAACTGCAGCTTCAAGTCTGCCAGCAGAGATAAGCGCCTACAAAGCGGCATGATGCACATTGCGACGGCCGGGTATGCAAGAACTACCCAAGCGAGCAAGTCATCCCGACCAAGGACGCTGAAGATTCGAGTCTGAGCGTTCGATGTGTTGCTTACGTTGTATCCTGAGTTGGACACAGTCAGAAATGAGGACCCTTCACATTCTGCAGCGGAACATACCTAGAAGCATGCTACTTAGTCCACAGCACAGCTTAAACATGAATGATCTCCAGGATAAGCATTTTTCTTTCTCGTTGAGCCTGTAAGAATTGATATCATCTGATTTTGCGGAAGACGGAAAGTCCCTGTCTTTGGGTTCCATAGTTGCTATTATCACAGGGTTTCTCAATACGAAAAAGCAGTGATAGCTACCAAAGAGAAGATCAGTTTCCCCTAGTAGCGTTCTAGTTAGATTTTATAAAAGGATAATCCAAAACAGGCTGTTCAATGCCACGAACGAGCAGCAGATCAGAAATCCACTCACCTGTTATCTCAGAGCTAGTCTTAAGCCGCATCTTGCTTATTGCTCAGATTTTCTACTCGAATCAGCAGCTATGGGCTGAAAAAGGGCTCCATAAGCCCCTATCTATGAATTCCTTTATATAACAGGCTCATATAATCAGGAGCGGACATGTCAGACCGATGAACGGAAAGTATGTTCCTCCTATAACACATAAGACAATGGAGGAAAGACTGAGAGCATGCACACAAGCCGCACGTACCGAGCTGACTGTGAAAAACGTCCTGCAAGTATATATTTTACTTAGAATAATATCCTCAGCTCTGCACCTTCTCCTAGTACTTGTCCAAACGTTAGAGCTAGCTATCAGGCTACCTTTGCTTGGCTTTTTGGCCATCACTTTTTTTTCCAGACCTGTCACAACATGGCAGGAGATCTATGATGCATTTCCACACGCAGAAGTTTCCAAACTTCTGGTTTATACAGGAGGTGTCAAAGAACTGTTACAGAAACTGAAGAATCGGAGATTCGATATAGCGAAAATTCGGTAGCGATCGAGTAATGGTTTCTTTAGCCGATGCCGTATCAGATCCAACCGGCAGGTACTGAACAATTTTGTTTCTAGATCTCCAATCGGCGAATATACAAATTCGACCAATAAATTTTGTGTATTTAGCTCACAACTGTGACTTAGACTGCTAGTGAGATTTACGCCTGTCTTGTGTTGCTTGATAGGAGGGCTTGCGCCAGCTGCGCTCAGATCCCATTGCATGGCTCCTTAGGCGAGAGCTCAGGAGCAGCGGCTTCGCAGGGCTTGAAGCAAAACGCCGGCATTTCAGTAGAATGATGCATTGGATTCGTGCTCCTATAGGCTGACCATGGATTGCCCACCATGATCCCAACGAGGCAAGACTCGAAGCTTCTGATCCTCGCAGTAGATTCGGCCACTCGCAGAGTTGGATTGATCTACACTTCTATTGCTAATGTCACTGTTTAAAGCATTCAAGTTCCAATCTCCAAGTCAAGACTACCGGACCCAACTGTGACCAGGCTCTAATTCAGTTAGTTACGGTAAAGAAGCGTAATCTCTGATCCTATCTAACAAACAGAAGAAAGGCCGAGTACAGACGCACTTGACTATGAAACACTGGATGCTTGGCTAGCCCCTAAGGCCATTACGAATATTATCGTATCTACTCTGCGGGTAGCTGAGCCAGTTCTGCGAGCGGTCAAGCGATCTCAGCTTGGCACTGGCAAGGGTAAGGCTTTTATCGTCAGTACGATCTGCTGAAATTTCCCAGAACATGCTGCCGCCAAGCGCCTTGGCCTTAGTGTATTCGACCTTCTGAATAACGCTTTTCAATGTGTCATACGTCACAAATTCTTTTGTTAGAGTATTGTAGCTGAAAGAAGCACCAATTCTGGCGTCGTATATCTCCACAGCACCCGACCGTAGCAACGCTTTGTAGTCCCAAACACCGGGTTCCCAGGATCCATTGCCGATCCCTGAAAAGGGTCTACCCGGCCCCGTTGTGTTTTGGGAAGTCCGGCCATAAAGGGGAATGCCCAGTACAAGATTTTCAGGCGGGACATCACATTACTCTCAAGCTGCCCAATAGACGACTTTGTAGTAAGCTGGCTTTCACAGACTATATCCTTATTGATCACATTCCTGGACTAAAATGGCAAGCAAAGACCTTACCAAAGCTCTATGATTGATTATTTGGGAGAAACTTTCCCAAAAGCAAGTGCTGCGGGAGAAGGTGTGCTATCATTGAAGTTTCTACAAAACCAAGTGCATGAGACTGCAAGTAGAATGGTTCTAGCTGCTTACTTGCGAAATGAAATATGGTGTTAAGCGTTCACGCGACCTGTTTGCAAAGATGGCTTCTGTCAATTTTGAGGGGAATGTTCATATACACGTATACTTACTGGTCAAAGCAAGGTCCTTGATCTCAAAGACTCCTCAGAGTCTTCGAAGATCAGGTTGTGATCTCTGAGATCACCCCTTGTCTGTTTAAGATCAACTGTCTCGGCAGTCACGTGCTGTCACGTTGCTTTGTCCTTATGTAATCCTGGCTCAGCCCGTCGGTGATTCTTCTGGGCGAGTGTCGTCAAGAGGGGCATGACCCCACCTGGCCTCCCTGGTACCAGCCCAACCATCTGCTCGTAACGAACGGGCTCGAATACGGGCGGAAGCAGTTCAAACAAACGTGTAGGAGTTTCCTGGAGTGTTTGATTCCTCGCGTGTATGTGATTGTGTTGTTGCAGGGGGTGTACTGACTTAATGAACTTTCGTTGCAGACTGGCATATGAATCGGACTCAACAGTGCGGTCTCGACGGCCGTTATGGCTTATTCCATAGAGTGATTTATTTCCAGAAAGCGTCCATAATTCAGAAGTGGGATCTAACTACAGTTGAAAGCAAACCCATCTTTCTCCTGTCAACACATGTTGGTTTTCTGTATCTGCTCCATATAGTGCCGATTGAGCCTGGGTACCTACTGCGTATGCATTCGACGACCCTAAGGGCTCTATTCTATAAGTCAAGCCGAAGTAATATACTGCTGGCACTGTTGCAGTGGATATCTACTTAAGCAGCGAAGTTGGAGAGTCACCGTTACTTCGAGATAATTCGGAAGATGTTTGATTATAGCCAAAAGTGAATGTTTGCAGCTATTGTTCTGCGGCCAAATCTGGATGTTCCCCATCTTAACAAGTAGACACACGTATCACTCGGCCACCCCCACATTTCAAAGATTGAATTTCGGTACTGCAAGCGAAGATGTAGTTGCTCCAAACTGTGTACCAGCCGATGCACTGCTTACCAATGTGCCGTAACGAATGCAAAGTTCAGACATCAAAGCGTACCTGCGTCTGAAACTGCTCTTGAAGAACCAATTCTACCAGCACAAAATTATAAAATTTTGTGTCTATTGCTGGAGTCGACTTGCCTCATGTCACGGCCAGGGTGAGCATAGCACGGAAGCTAGTTTATTCTATCGACGAAGATTCTACTTTGAGGAGAGGGAGGGAAACAAACAAAGTTCTGAGCTTGACGCGACGTAGAGGAAGGTATCACCCTGGAGCTTAGCCAAAACAATAACTGTTAAAATGCCGTGCAATTCGCTAGGTATTTGTTTCTCTCTAGGTTCATTTGCCTAATAGCCAAGTCGAGCAGATGGAAAATCTGCATACAAATCTTTCTCGTTTGTTTCAAGATCCCAATCGTCCGGTTCCAAGAGTTCCGGAGCAGGTTAACCTCGGACTGCAGTTCGTCACATTCATTAAAGTGAAGCAAAATGTTTTCCAACAAGTCGTCTAGCTCAAAATGGTTTGCAGAATAGGTGGTAGGGCTGGAGCAATTGCTTGAGCTAACGGTCGAAGTATAAAGACTAGACGATGGTCTTGGGTTCATAATTTTTAAGCTGTATTCACGTCAAATATTCTTGCATTTGCCAAATTGATAGCGCTTTAACTGTTTTTATCCTCCAAAGAAGTGGCCTAAATGAGCCTCTGGCTGTGACCCAGACACATTAGAGCAATCCAGTTTTTGTGCAATCAGACGCAGACGTTGTTACTAACACAGCAGTGCCAGAAGTAGCTATTTCTGATTGTTGCCAGGCCATAGGCAATCGTCCCAGGCCAAAGGCCGTCGTGTTTAGGGATCGGTCATACGCTTCCTCATCCACCTAGCCCGACGCCGTATTAGTAAAATTTCCCAGACACGAGTTGAAGCAACTGAACGTCTGACTGGCAGGTAACTGGGGTTTTCATTGAGCGGGGAGAATTTCTGATGGAACTCAAACATTGCTGTTAATCAAAGGTTGATTGCTGGTAAGCGATCCTGAAAAGAATTGTATCTACATGGTAATAAGCGTTGCTTATAGCCTATTTCCTAAGCATGGTGATTGTGATCTCCTGATCCAAATGGTCCCCGTCCTTGACGTCATACGAGGTTTTGATTCCTTCCCTACATAATTTTGAATTCTGTCGGGGATATCTCTCCTGGGAGAGTGTAGGACGACTCTAGCTGGTCTCCCTGGTACCGGTTATAACACCTTTTTGACGCACCCAAACTCAACTAGCACGGGCCACTACTTGTGGCAAAAGGTAAAACGGTATGTGAGGTTCCATCGATGGTTTCCAGTGTTGTGTGTGGTTGTATTAATATGTGCTTTGTTACAACGGGTAAGCTTCTCATGTATACAGTCGTGCAGTATTTAATGGTTTTTGCTGACGTTGGTAAGGGTGTGGAAGACTTTGAAAAAGAACCGTTACTGTGGGCTGCGATGCTAAGTGAGCAGCTTTTCAAAATGTTAACTCACATAACGTATGTATTCCAGCTTTAGACATACCTGAAGCAGGGCGCCGTGCTAGGGGGCCTGGCATTGCAAGCCTCCAGGTGACGTACGCCTTCTACTACTGTCAGCCACAGACAAAAAAGGTAAAACTGCATTTCAAGAGCTTAAAGAAGCAAATCCAGTGAGCTGTGATGGAACAGTGTGCTTTATAACTAATATACACAAAGTTTTGTCAAAAGCAGTTTGGAATTTTGGTACAGACAATATATCACTTTCGATTGAGGCCGCTTCAACGCGTACAAATATCGGCGGAAAGCGAGACATGAACTCCGTAAACGCCATTAATTGTCAGTTGCACGTCGTAAGGCTTTTTTGGTGATTTTTGGTGTAACTTGGCCCAAATTTGGCGTCCATAGTTCCCTGGGCCTGCCACGGCAATGGATCTGGGTGCTTTTCGTGACCAAGAGTTCCAGGATCTTCTTTCGCCTTGTTAAGTAGAGTCAAGTAGCGCCAAGCTGTCCCCGCGTTTTAAACATTGAGTTTATCTACTAAAAGCGGAAGGCAGATTTGCTCCAAAAGTACCCTTGCGACCCGGGCTGCCAATGGAAAAGTACGAACAGGCTCAAACATCAACGCCGCCCTGGACCCCCAGATCGCGAAGCACATCCACACACTCCACAGGTTGCCAAGCGAAAGAGCACAAACTGTGCTTTGAGGAATATCCAGACTATCCAATGCAATTTTTCAAATGCAACAGCAAAAACTGAATAACCCTTAGACCGCCAAATACAATAGCCCAAACTAGCTGTCAGGAATATCTACAACTTATGTTTCCAAGAAGCCCAAGCTGGCTGCGAAGAATGTTCATACCACCGGATAGCTAGCAAGAAATGATCAATGATTGTATGAGCAGGGTTGTACAGTTTGGAGCAAATTTATCTTCCGCTTTCAGTACATACATTCAATCTCAAAAATGTGGAGACTGTCTAAGGCTACTTGAATGTACGTGATGAAGGAAGGTCCAGATTTGGCCCCATGACAAGCGATAAACATCCATTTTCGGCTCTAATGATCCATCTGCCCAAATCCCTCCAAGTACCCGAAAGTGCTCCATTTGGCTGCATAGCTGAAGGTCCACTGCAACAGTGCGAGTGGGTCAGCAGACTACTTATCCAGACGTACAGAGGAACGTTTCTTATCGACGTAGGCAGTGTATGTATGCAATAAAGTGGGCACTGCATCATCCATGGCGGTATCACGTGCTGTGTGGGATGCAGGCGGCGATGAATAGGCGATGCAGAACTTAGAACGAGGTGCACAAAGTGCGGTACAACGTTGTTCCGAAACGTTACCGCCCATCCACGGTTTCCAAACGCGCTCCACCTAGTAGTAGTACGGCTAACAACCACGGCCCTTCGAGCTGCGTGACCTCTCGTCTCGACGACCTTCGTCTACCTAGGGGATGGGTTCCTAGCCTTTGTTGACGATTTTACTTCGATTCTTGGAAAGGGCATCCTGACAGACCTTGCAGGCGCAAATTCTCAGCCATGGCTTTGCCAAGCATACGCCCTAGGCAGTCCTCGCTGTGCGATTGGACCAACCGTTGCCTGCCATGATCACAGTCTTACCAACCCCTCATTTTGACCTCAATTTGAGTCATCATCAGTCTTACTGAACAGAATGCCATCGTTTACGTGGATCATTCTGCTGTTGCCAACAAAGAGATGGGAATCTCAAAGATCTTGGAACGTTTGAAGGACTTCCGTCATGGGAACAGCAAAGTCAACAACCTAGTCGCCCGCGACAATCGATCCAACGCGATACCCTTGCCTCTCGAAGCCAGCTCGGTAGCCGATGCGTCCCACAACTTACCATATCTCCCCGAGCGAACCTCGAACCCTAATCCAATGGCACCCCCTACAGCGTTGCTTGTCCCTACGACGCTAGAAACTACGAGTTCAACAGCGCTTTCCATCATACCGCTCTCACAGATAATGCCACCAGCCAAGCGGCACCGCGAGGCAGATACGTCTGAGAAAGAGCCTAGAATTACACCGGAGGACTTCACAGTTGGCTGGATTTGCGCTCTACCTATCGAGCTGGCAGCCGCGGCTGAGATCATGGACGAGGAATTTGCCGACCTACCCTCCCCCCGACCGACTCTAATATCTACTCCTTCGGCCGCATCGGAAACCATAACGTCGTGGCTGCTTGCCCGCCAGCCGGTCAGATGGGCACGAACCAAGCAGCTGTTGTGGCCAGCCAAATGAACGCCAGTTTCCCCTCGTTGCGATTTGGCGTTTTAGTCGGCATCGGCGGTGGAGTTCCGAACCTCGATGCGGATATTGATATCGGCGACGTCGTAATTAGCCAGCCTGCAGATCACTATGGTGGAGTTGTTCAATACGATTTTGGGAAAACTGGAGCTGGCGGTCGTATCACTCGTACCGGCAGCCTCAACGCGCCGCCGACAATTCTTCTCAACGCCTTGGCCAAGCTTCGTGCCAACGACTTTCGGGACAGGATGCAAATCCTCGCGCATCTATCAAAACTTTCTAGCCAGCCAAAATTCGCATCCCCAGGTCCCGAATTTGCGACTATGCAGATGCGCATCAGAGCAAGCGATAGCAACCGTACGCAGCAGCAACTGCGGCAGCATGCGCAAAAGAGCTTCTCTCTGTGATACCTCGAGAAAAGGTTCTCGAGGAGAAGCTTGTTCGACAATTGATCCCTAGTGAGTAAATTCTTTCAGGCAACTTGGGAAACGGAACATTGCATACTGTGTTATGGCACTTTATAGGTTTTTAATTTAATTATGTAAGAATATTACGTTGACCAGTATTTGTGCTATTAGTCGCCGAGAAACAACTTCAAATTTCCATACATCAACGCGGTATTTCTGCTCAGCAACTCGCAGAGCTTCAGCTGCAGAGGTTCGTAGTAATTCGCTTAGTTGTAGACCTTAATTGACGGCTATTAGCGAGATACTTAAAGATCGCCCCGTGGACCTTCCTGTTGTTTCCCAAGCACGTTACGACAGCAGCGATGTTCAAAACAGCCCAAATTGTGAAGGTAAAACTCGGCTTCGCATTCGGGAAACCATATACCACTGGGCGGATGAATGTGCTGAACCTCTATTTTGGCTAGTTGGTCCTGCGGGGACCGGAAAATCGACCATCGCACGCACTATCGCTGACACCTTCCATCACAAAAAACGACTTGGTGCTGGCTACTTCTTCAAAAGAGGAGAACGGGACCGCAATGACACGACGCGTCTTTTTCTCACCCTCGTTGCGCAGTTTGCTAAGACAATTCCTTACTTCAGAAGCTGTCTTGAAAAATCCCTTAGCGGTCTTGACAAAAATACGGTGGAGAAAAAGGGCCTTGCCATCCAGTTCGAAAAGCTGTTGTAGCTCCCTTTGGGTGACTTACCCCAAACTGACGCCAACCATGGATCTTGGATAATCATCATCGATGCTTTGGACGAATGCGAGCAACCTGGCCACCTCAGCCAGGTTTTAGCTCTACTTTCCAAACTGGGTACTGTTAACGCGGTGTGCCTGCGGGTGTTGATCACAAGCAGATCTACGTCTGCTGTGGTGGCTGCCCTCAATAGCGTTCGCTATCGCAGTCTGGATCTAGAGGCAGAGCACCGAAACGAAACGCGAAGCGACGTTGCCAATTTTCTTAAACAAAAGTTTGCTGTTATTAAGCACCAATGGGAGATCCTGGAAAATTGGCCAGATCCAGCGCAACTAGACCGTCTGATCCATTTGTCGACAACGCCTTCTCCTCTACTTATCTATGCAGCGACTTTATATCGCTTTATCGATGATCCCGATAAACGGGGAGATCCAGTTGACCAGCTAAAACTCTGGCTTCGTCAATGCGATAGCAATACTCCCCAGCTAAATCAGGTTTACCTGCCGATCCTACACTACGTTTTGTTCGGAAGTTATAATGTTCACGAGAAACCGAAGCCGTTAGCGGAGAACCTCCGAATGGAGCTATTCGATGTTTTAGGAGCTGTTATACTCGCTGCCACCCCTTTGTCATACAAACCGATCGCGGCCCTGCTTGGCATGCCTTCACGTCGTGTTCATAGACCTTGTCTACGCGTAGGGATTCGGGGTTGAGACAATGTAACTAGTGCGATTCGCTATACCTAATTATCTGTCTTGTCTACCGTACAAAAGGGAGTAAAATGCAATCTGGCTACAGAGGGAAATAAAGGGGTGGTGTGGAGTTGTGGATGCCTGAAAGGTTAGGAATTCGGATCGCACTTGATATATGCTAGTCAGCGTGCATCCACACGCCCAAGTGCGATAACAGTGACTATTATTCCAATACGTCGAGTTGCTTTGCGGCTACATCATTTACACGCCGTCCTCAGCGTCCCGAGCGACCCTGACATTCCCGTACGGCTCCTGCATAAGTCAATCAGTGACTTCATGCTCAATTTCAAAGCCTCTAGTCACTTTGATTATGGGGTAGACGCGGCACACGCTATGCTCGCGGCACAATGCATCAAACGCATGGAAGCAGGGCTCAGACGGGATATTTGCAACATTCGAAAGCCAGACGTGCTCAGAAACGAGATGAAAAGCAAATGATAAATACAAAGATCCCCGCAGATCTGTACTTTTGCTACCGAGACGGATTGGGTCCTTAAATGTGTGTTTTAGGTTCGACACTTGGATCTGCCCGACTTTCTTCTGCTTTGTGCTTTTGTTCAGCTTGTAAGGCTCGCCTCCAAGGGCCAGGAAAGCCAGTATGCTGTGGCGGCAATTGCTTTTGAGCATATATTGCATGCTTTCGCGCAGTATTTTCGCCTTTGTTCTGTCAGCCTCGTTTCCCCCTGGCTTTTGCAGGCGCTGCAGATTGAGAGCGATACGATCTCTGTCCTTGCTGCTCAAACTCTTATCCGCCCTTATCCTTCGTCCGATCTTGTTGACTCGGTCGTGAACCGGCATAGGACCGTGTCGAGTCATGGTTCTAGTTTGGGTTGGCGTTGCTGTTTCGAGCAAAAAGTCGCTTTAATAATTGTTTGAGCTTGTGGATGTATTATTACTGGGCTTTACAATGCAGCCTGATCTTGAGGACGAGGTTCTGTCCGCCGTGGTCCGTGGTAGCCATTTCTAGGCAGCAAACGCGATTCACTTTTGCTCGCAAATTCATACGGTCGCAGCATTGTTTTGGTTCACGAGATGCTGTCGTGTCGCGTTTGCATTGGGATCAAAGTGGACCCGTCTTAAGGGTTAGGGCTAGGTTCAAAGTGCGATATCAGAGGTAAAGAACCAGATACTTTTTGACATTTGTAGGTTGTTTGCTATATTAGACCAGTGCTGTTACAATTGCGCAGATTGCCTCTGATGTGAATTTGTATTCTGGAAGCAGAAACTAGTCGAGATGAGAGTATAGGTCGACATAGGTAATTATACAATTGATAATGCTGCAAACAACGCCTTGCGGGCTGTTTGCTTTTGGAGGTTCTGAATTCGGAAGACGGTTGTCAAGATGTGATGTTGGGTTTTGTTACATTGATCGGGCATTTTAGAGAGCAGAAATGATGTTGGTTTTGCTGTAGAAGCAAAGCTCACGAATACCAGATCATCTGGTAGACCTAGGACATCGTCTGTCACAGCCCCAATGGTGATCGCTCCGTTCTTGCTTAGTCACGAATCCAACCGCAGCGGGAGCCATATGTCAAGATAACGATAAATAACTGACTCAATGTCAGTACCAGCTACCAGCAGTAAATGATGGCGTCAGCGTGACCGTCATTTTTAGGGAGCTGGGCTTTTGGAAAAGACCGGAAGTATTGATAGGAATAGGGGTGCCCATGAGAGCTGAGCCTTTCATATTTGAGCTCGACTACAACAATCAGCCAGAGCCTATTAACGGTAAATACGAGTGCTCGGGATTCTCTCAATGCCGACTTAGAGCTCATACTAAAACCTTAGACGCCTTCATGATGCAACTAAGGGAATCCTCAGCAAGCTTTCGAATATGCCATCAGCCTTGCAGCAACAACGTACTATTTCTGCGGATAGGTGCCACTTGCCCCAGACCAGTGTTCGTGTTTCTATTAGAATCGAATCATTTAGGGTCACATTGCACGAAAATTGAAACGACGGTTGTGATATAAGCAGCTCTCCATTTAACTACTGCAAAGACTTGTAAGTAGCCAACAAACAGACGCAGAGATTAGAATCGTAGATCACCGGAAAAGATTAGAACCAAGCGGTGCACATATTGGTAGGCAGCCCAAGCGAGAAAGACTATCTTGGCTTCTTCTCTGAACTGAATAAAAGCCACTGACTAGGAACCATACGCCTATACTGTACTACTTGTACTCCTTGAGATTACGTCAGTTGACTTTTATCACAATCTATCTCTTTGAAGTCGAATGATCTAACGAATGCTGTCTCGTATGGGACAGAAGCATCCCAATAAACATTTTATCTGGAGGGTTTACCTTTGATTCTAAACGGCGGAAGTCAAATTTCTGATCAGCGGCTGAGGCGCTTAGGGTTTCCTTCCATGATATATGCATCAAACGAAAAGAGAAAAGTGGTACTAGAACAGCCAACCAGGCATCATGTGCATTGCGGAACTATTCTGCTGTTTGTAAGTCAAACATTTAACCAGCCATCCATAAAATCCAAAATTCCGTAATACTCTGAAGCTTTCTAGATACCTAAGTTTGACTAATCCGCTGTGGAGATGTAATCAGCTTCCTATGCACACGCGTCCGTAACAAAGAATTCCGAATCGCAATTTTTGGATGACAATCTGAAACCTGCCCGACCTCAGTCGTCACCACAGCCACAACCGACTTTTCAGAGTGGTATGGCCTAATGCTTGGCATAACTGACAGTCAAGATTATAGAGGCCGCAAGATGTATAAGTCATTTTCGAAGTCTAAAAGCGCATTCTGACATTTGGTATAACTAACGTGGACTCTATATAAAAGTCTACCAACATAACTCGAGTTCAATGATCGAGAAAGCTACATACTAGAGCACAATATCACATTAAGCTTTGAATCATTTACGCAATGGACTGGGAGTCTAACCACGAGTTTGGCGACGAGGTATGAAACTGCCTTTTCCCAATGGCAAGATAGTCTCTTAACAACTGCATCAGGGCGAAATAGAAAGCTGCAAACCCGAGGCGAATGCGTTGGAACTTTCGCACAGAATCGTTCTTCGTGGGCTGAACATACACCAAGTCCCACTCTACTTCAACGATCTAGAACTGGACATCCACTTTGATGTTCAGTGGCAGAGCAAGAACTCAGTTACGCTTGTATTCGAAACGACGGAGAATGCAGCTAAGGCATTCAGCCTTCTCTCCTCGGACGCGGTCGATATTTCTTGCATCGAACCACTTCAATTCGTCCCGGCTAAGCCCTTCTCAGGGCTGCAAGTACGCTTTGCTGATTCCGATGATCGGAGATCAACTGACCGGATTCGCTGGCCCGGTGGTCGGACAAGGGACTTGTACCATCAAGGTAGGCATGATGGGTTTGAAAGAGGGCTGGGTGGTCGCGGTGGCCGGGGTCGAGGCCGAGGGGGGCATGGTAGAGGGTATGGAAGGTACAACAGAGTTTATGACAGCTGGTGCTAGTCATCTGGCTTGCTTACACTGTTGAACACTGGCATGACGGCTTTGCTCAAATCCACTGATGTAATTAGGTGCAAGGCATCTCGATTAATTTTAAACGGCGATGGCATATCACTTGCGAAGGCCTATTATTCACGGACGACCCTGCATCGTTCCGCAGCAGCTGAGACGGCCGCGGCGTGGAGACTTGGACCGCGCCTGGAGCCGGACCAAAAATGAGTATCAGGCTCTTGCCATATGTACAACCACTCAGACGCCAGCTTTGATGCTGCTGCTTCCGAGATACGACAGCTATGGACAATGCAAGAGGAGCAGCGCTTCTTGCCTCGACCTGTCGCCTGCCTCGCCCTCGTCGAGAAAATTGAGCTGGTCGAGGAGCACGCGGGGATTACATACGTGCGCAAGAACGGGCAGTTTATTGAAGATTAGCAAGCAACGACAACCTAATGTCAATTGATGGTGAAGACTACATCGAGTTCCCTTGCTTCCCAACCCTAGTTTCTGGTTCTCAGCGCTCAGTTGTCATCTTATAATATATGCAATACCAATCACTTTGGTACGGTTGACCAACCTACAAAATCCAGTTTCACGTAAAAAAACCAACTTTTGCGGCCCCCTGGAGGACGTTCTACAGCAAAGACTTGAAGAGAAGTGGTACCCTAACCATCACTTGATCTGTAAGTAAGGCGGAATCTTGAGAACACATGCGAAAATGTATCATTTCCATCTAATTGGAACAGCACGAGAAAGGTCAGCTACAACAACACTGCCTCGGCAGCTGTTGGTGACAAAATAACTATTATTAAAAAGCATCTTCTAAAGCCTTCACACCCCAAACTGTTTCCCAACAAAAACTCAGTGTTGACGAGATAAGCTTGAGTTTGATTGGGGACAAAAGCCAGGCTCCGCATCTTGATAACGAATTCAACCGAACGACCAAAAACTGCCATCGGGCTTTTTCTCCCTCTCTCGACCAGCGCCAGACAAGCGACAAATACGCCTGTTATCATGCTTGCACTTATTGCTCACCTGCCCAGCACCAATGCCTCTTGTCCCACTCGCCCGCCACGATTCCCGCCGACATAGATGGCGACATCAAAATGGGGAACGCGTCTTTTGGATTATTCATCGCAGCACAGAAGCAACCCTCCCATATCAATGCCCTATACAGACTGAGTTCATTTATTTTAAGCTGTTTCCGGGGATCGGAACTGGCTCGAGCTTTGCTGAGTTTCTCATTGCAGCTGGCAACATTCTAACAAACTGTCAACGGGCATGGGAGGGGTTTGTGGTGTTGCTTGAAGCTGCCTCAATCCAAAACCAATAGATTCAAGGCCAGGATCAAGTTTTGGACCAGGATGTGATTGACCAGTTCTGTATTCATTAGACGAATTCGACTAAAGGAAATCAGATGACGAGGAATTGCCCTGATGTGTAACCCAGGTGACAATGACTGGTTTTGAAATTGCAGAACAGAAGAAATTCCCTCGTATCGTTCTAGATCGCAGATAGATTCTCTAGAATCATTTTCAGCAAGGGTTGCCGAAGTATGTGAAGGCCAATCGCCCTGTCGGATGCGTCGCATAATGTAGCGTTAGCAACCTAATCCCTGATTGCTGTCGACACTGTCCAGTAAGGACAATAATCGCTCAAAAATCGAGATGGAGATTCTAATTCTGGCAGTTGAATCGCATGTGTGTGCGTAAAAGCCGCGAAGTAAGTTTGCAGATCTCCGACGACTCTACATTTGCTTTTGTTGCTGTATCAGAGTTTGAATTTCAGCATCGAAAATACTTGTTTAGTTCGCAACACAGCAAGGATGTTTAGAAGTACCTCTCTTTCCTCGGCAAGCATATGCGGAACTTACATATGAAAAAAATCTACACGTGATAACTATAACCTTCCCAACCCCTCTGCTGAGTTATAGATGAATGGGATGAATCCTATCATCTGATGTTGATACCCGATGACTTTGGAGGCTTCCGCCTATGAATTCAACTATCAGAGCAAGGCGTTCAGGACCGCAGTTCTAGGGCTCTATTAATGACAGCTACTGTGCTAGTTATTTGAGATGAAAACAAAATCAGGCTCGAACGTCCAATGCTCTCGCATTTTCTTATCAACTACAGCAATTCAGATTTACAACTATATGTGGAGAATTGAATTGAGCGACTCATCAGCTTTGAAGATTTAGTATCCAACGAAATCGAGTCTCACGACTCTCTGCTTTCGTTCCGTCGCCGAGAAGGCAAATTTGACAAATCACTCACCGCGTCCTTATCTGTCTTGAGCTTATTTGTAAATGCAATTTTGCTAGACTATCACTAGTATTTCACTTGCTAGAAGAAGATGACTGCTATTCTTTGATGCGTTTCTCTTGCTATAAATTCTGCCATTCCGCCGTTGTACTTTGACAACTGAAATCACCAGAACAAGCCCCTTCTATCTGCAAATTCTTTTCAGAAAGTTCACTACT
This sequence comes from Pyricularia pennisetigena, assembly GCF_004337985.1. Lineage (NCBI taxonomy): Eukaryota > Fungi > Ascomycota > Sordariomycetes > Magnaporthales > Pyriculariaceae > Pyricularia > Pyricularia pennisetigena. Next base: position 90,664 of record NW_021940928.1, on the reverse strand, counting down.
GCCTACTACTTTACATTCTACTAGTTCAACATGACAACCAACAAGACTGCATTTGACTATGTGGTGAATCATTTTTTCCTTCCACCTAAGCTCCCCCAAGGAGATGACTGGACGCCCTCAAACCGATCAACCCTGCAATCAGCCCTATTAGCATTCATTGAGAAGTTCAGGGCTTTCGTTGTGTCCCGCAGATATGCGCTGGTCGATTCGGCAGCGTCAATGATTCGACGTATGGTCATGGCTCAAGATGAGACTGGTAACATTAACTGTGACAATCTTGGAAAAGTTCTCCAAGAGATCGGGCAGTCTGGTGCGTGACTTTTCGGAGTCTTCTGTAGGATACAATAATCCTAACAAAAGCTCCAGGTCCAGGAGAAGCCGTGCCTCTGCATGTTGTTTCCCAGAATGCAGGCGTCTTTCTTACCAGGCACAAAGACTCCGTCTATATTGAGACTTTTGAGCTTGCTCTTAACTCGGCCGTCATGGAATCCCCCGGCAGACTTAGCCGATACTTCCCTGGGTATGCCATGGCGATGGACCTGGACATTTTTCGTGACCCAAAGTTCCAGTCGTGCTTTGCCTCGATCCTGCACAAGCTTGGTCATCAAGATGCCCCCGGTACCTGTCCTCGCGTCAAATTGACGGTCGTCTCACAACGTTGGAAGGATTATCCTTTCTTCCAGGTATTTACATTGTCGGACACAAGTTGGAATTTTCGGCAACAATTCGCAATAATAGTGGGGAAGTGGTTCAGTGGATAGACTGCCCTCTGGGCAGCACAGAAACTGCTCACGGCATTTATGCCATTATTTGGGGGCTGCGTCGCATCGCCCAGTACCTTGCCCAGGTGTATTGGCCGTGGTTTCAAAAAAAAAAAAACATACTGCGTCTGGCAAATGGACCTGATTTATAGAATTAGCATATAATGACAATTAATGACAAAGTTGATCATCAGCTTCGTTTCCAAGCATTGTGAATTCAGGACGAGTTCATGTGGCAAGCCCATGTCGACTCTATGCTTTACTTACCCAGTGAATCCCTTCCATCTTTACCATCACCTGTACCCGCTAATATAGACTGCTTAAATGTACCCTTTTGAGTGCCTCTGGCCGCCTATCTGGGCAAATTCTCCAGACATGATTCTGCCTCCAGGATTTACCGCGGCACGAAGAGGGCAAGGGCCGAATCATATGACAGCAGATCATGGGCCAGCTGACCATCTTGCGCAACCAAGCGCTTATCGATTAGCGATACAACCTCCGACGCGTCACCACCGACGCGCCACAAGCTATGCCCCCAGATCCTCAATCAGTTCGACCATGTTTCGTCCGTGCACGAGGCCCACCCGGCCAATCACGCCGCTCGCCTCAATCTATTCGACTTGGAGAATGTGGGAAGCCATGAGAAAGTATAGTTTGTGCAGAGATCAGCGGAAACTAAATACCCATTGCATCCATCCCTCTAAACTAGCTATTTCATATTCTGTTTCAGTCGATTGAGAGCGATGAAGAACTTATGTTCGAGGTTTGACATCCACTGAAGTTTGTAACCGTGCCCTTTGCCAATTCCAATTCTGCCAAAACATGCTTGAGCAAAGTCTCAGCTTTCTCTATGCCTTCTCTTATCTCTAATAGGATAATTTCAAGGTTTTTCACGTCTTTCTTGCACCGACAGTCACAGCTACCGTAAAGATGGCTTAAGGACATTTCCGACATCTCATTGTCGGAACAAAGTTCATCTGGAACAACGAAGTCAACGAGACTCCCGGTGCTATCTGAGTCATCAGAACTAATCTCCTTTACTTCGTTGATCGACATGTTCGCATAGTCCATCGAACTGCGCAGAGAGTTTTCCGGATTTTGACAGCGAAAAGGAGGAATGTTTACCGAGTATACTTTAAGAAATTGAGAATTTGACGCAGTATATATTCAGGCTCCGGCTTCTCATGACAACCTTATGTCCAATTCCCATATAGAAAGTAGCATAAAATCGCCAGTAATCAGCTCTAGAGCGACTGCCAGATCCAAAAGCACAAACCAACTAGAACAACCACGCCGCCCACATCGTAGGCCATATCCAAAATTGGCTACAAAAAGCTGCTTCATACACCCCAGATTGCCAAGCAACAAGGCTCAAACTAGTTGTGAGAACTATTCACGCCATGCAGTTTGGAGCAAATCTATCTTTTGCTTTCAGTACAGACATTGAATCTTCAAAGTGTAGGAACGGCCTGATGCTACCTGAGTCTACCCAAGGTGGAGGGAGATCCGGATTTGGCGACAAAATAGTTAAGCTACAAACATACACTTTTGGCTCTAATGAGCCATCAAAAGTACCTCGAAGTAGCTGCAAGTGCCCCACTTAAATACTTGGCCGAAGATTGAAGCTATAACACTAAATAGTGCTACAGGCTTACCCTGGCCATAACAAAGAGTAGCCTAGGAAGATAAATATAAATGAGTGGAAAGGTTAAGTTCATCAGGCCGGCCAACAGGGCCACGGCTCGGCGCGGGAGCGAACCGAACGCGATAGGGGCTCCGAATGGTGTCCAGGGTCGTTTCAAGATGGCGGTCCTTTGTACAACAACCCAGCTTCCATCGCCCTCCAGGAAGCCACAGCAGTTTTTCCTTCTACTCCTAGGCCAAGTCTTGTCCTGTCACTTGGGACCTGAAGTTCAAGAGCAGATGAGCCTCTTATTTCAAAGGCCCGACGACTATGGAAGAATTAATTCTTAGTTCGCCTTACAAGGGCTTTCTGGAGGCTTGGGGACTCAAATAGGGCATGGCGGCAACTTCTAAACCGCCAAAATGCTGGTCGAAGAATCAGGTGGCGGAGTGAGACCCGAAGAGATTGGTCAACTTGCTCGCGAAACCACATCAACTTCAAAAGCTCTTGAGGATTTAGCCCGTCATATAAGAACTGAGCCTTTCATATTCGAGCTCGACTACAACAATCAGCCAAAGCTTATTAAGGGTAGATATGAGTGCTCAGGATACCTTTCATGCCGAATGAGAGCCCATACTACCAGGCCTTCCTTATGAGCTTTCAGCAAGGGCGTAATATTTCTGCGGACGAGAGCTACGTATTTCAGGTCCGCTTTCGTGTTTCTAGTACAGTCGAGACATTTATGGTCACGATGCACGAACATCGAAGCGGCGGCTTTGATACAAGCGTCTCTCCACTTACGCCGTAAAGACTCGTAGATTCCAGCAACAACTGTAAATCGCCGGAAAAGATCAGTACCAAACAGTGCACGTATTGGTAGGCAGCCCAATCGACGAAGACTATCTTTTTGACTTCTTCTCAGTGAACTCAAATAAAAATCCAAGGACTAGCAGCACATGATCCTGGATATGACAGGGCCTGAGCACTTTTCTAGCTCGTCATCACTGCTAGCATTGTTGTTTCATCTCCAAGAGCTCGACCAGGATCGATCTCATATCTCCATATGTCGAAAAGGGGCAGGAAGAACCGAGACTCATATCCACGACACACTAGATGCACGAGCCACAAGGACTCAAAAATGTAAGACGATGCCTCGTGACTCTATGGAGTGCGGTACCATGGTAGAAGAGAGACCTAGATAGCTGGTTAATAATGCTAGTAAGTGTCTATCCCGACCGTATGAGATGGTACGAACACAAACCGACTCCAAAAAGGACTAATAAACTCGAAGATCGAGAAGAGCAACAGTTAAATTTTGTATGGGAAAGGGTAATTACTTCAGGGCTCTGCCTATTCTAGATCGCCCGGGCGTTCTAGGGGATATAGTTTTTATCTCTAGGACGCTCAGGCTTACTGTCAGTTCATAATTACCTTGCATTTGCGTGTGCATTACTTATCGGTAGTCGACAGGGGGTTGGGTCCCTATAAAAGGGTCTGTCTCCGTTATACAGATCTGAAGCCTAGTTTTGTAACCTTTGCCACTTCGATCAATAGATTAGGAAGGAATCGATATCCATTGCTTCGTCGGTCCGATAGCCCGTTATTGGGGGCTATGGGCACCCCTATTCCCATCAATACTTACAGTCTTTTCCAAAAACCCAGCTCCCTAAAAACGACGGTCGTGTTGACACCATCAATTACTGCTGGTAGCTGGTACTGACATTGAGTCAGTTATTTATCGTTATCTTGACATATGGCTCCCGCTGCGGTTGGATTCGTGACTAAGCAAGAACGGAGCGATCACCATTGGGGCTGTGACAGACGATGTCCTAGGTCTACCAGATGATCTGGTATTCGTGAGCTTTGCTTCTACAGCAAAACCAACATTATTTCTGCTCTCTAAAATACCCGATCAATGTAACAAAACCCAACATCACATCTTGACAACCGTCTTCCGAATTCAGAACCTCCAAAAGCAAACAGCCCGCAAGGCGTTGTTTGCAGCATTATCAATTGTATAATTACCTATGTCGACCTATACTCTCATCTCGACTAGTTTCTGCTTCCAGAATACAAATTCACATCAGAGGCAATCTGCGCAATTGTAACAGCACTGGTCTAATATAGCAAACAACCTACAAATGTCAAAAAGTATCTGGTTCTTTACCTTTGATATCGCACCTTGAACCTGGCCCTAACCCTTAAGTCGGGTCCACTTTAATCCAATGCAAACGCGCCAAAACAATGCTGCGACCGTATGAACTTGCGAGCAAAAGCGAATCGTGTTTGCTGCCTAGAATTGCTAGCAAGAACCACGGCGGACAAACCCTCGTCCTCTAGATCAGACTGCATCGTAAAGGCCAGTAACAATAGTCGCCGTTGCCGTAGAGGCCGATCTTTGTGCTGCATACCCAAAGCCATCAAGAACATCGGAAGTGCAAAACACGATTGCCATTGGCTCTGCCCTGCTGTTACCCGGGGTCGGATTAAGGATATACTCTCGAAAGAGACATGGAGGAAGGCTCTGGCGAGATGACTATGCTACACTCACGAGCATGGTATTTCTTTCACTGATTACGCACAGCCATAGAATGAGGCTGATTGCACACCTAGGCTCTTTTGGTAGTATTAGCAGGCATTGACCTTCATATCATCCAGTCAGGGTTTGGAATGCACTATTGGACAATTCCAGTCGGAAACGGACATTCGATTCTCAAGGTACACTTCTCTCTCGGCTTCTTGATCTTGATGCAGCTAATCCCCTATAGTATTTTTTACATCGGATCGATCGTCTACATAGTTCTTCAGACCGTCAGCAAGATGTCTTTCTTGCTTTTCCTCGGTCAAGTCTTCCCCGGCCGACGGCTATAATGTCGGGTAAAGCTTCTATACGTTGTTCTAGCCTCTCATGGCTGCATCTATTCAGTGCTGTTTGCACTTCAATTCCTTCCGGTGGAGTCAATCTCGGACCGCCATATCAGCAGTTCAAAATGCCTGGATATCGTTGCCATAGCTTATAGCAATGGAGCGCTGAGTATACTGGAGGATATCGCTATACTGATCTTGCCTTTTCCAGAAGTCTGGTATCTAAATATGGATCGTCGACATCGCTTAGCATTACTTCTGCTGTTCAGTATTGCTTGTTGTTGTCACGGCCAGGGTGAGCATAGCACGGAAGCTAGTCTATTGGCACCTATCGACGAAGATTCTACTCTGAGGAGAGGAAAGGAAACAAACAAAGTTCTGAGCTTGACGCGACGTCGATAAAGGTATCACCCTGGTGGGTCGTTGGTCAGGGGTCAGGGTTAGGGTCTGGTGATCTCATGGTCTAAATGTCACACGTAGCAGAATATTAGCCTTGACCGCAAAGTAACCTTTTCACTTTTATAACGGATTCCAATGATTTGTGAAACAATAAAACAGTATTTCAACATCTCAAACAATTGCACCCCTCATGAGATCTAGGCCTAAACTGAACGGTGGGCGCGAGCAGGAATTTTGTGAACTTTTCTGTTCAAATTATTTTTACTGGTTTGAGGTCTCGGTTATTTTGCAACCACTAACGGGCAGGGTTTCACCGATGGAAGACCGATTGTGGGCCGTTCAGGTGGCATCGGGTACTGGCATTCAGCATGGACTACGAGGCTTTCCATGTGATCCCAGTGCTCGATACACGCAGACTTTTCCCTCAATAGGAGGCCTGCCTTGGAAATGGATTGATTGTCTGAATACATTTGTTATTTATTTTTCTACTATTCACCTGATGTCGAGATCATGTGGAGCCTATCCACAAAAACTGAGTACCAACCAGGGCCTGTGGGCATACAATGAAAGCCCGTTAAAAAGCTTTTCCGCAGGTATCGCCGGGGCCCTCGAATGGCAAAAATAGTAGCTGTTTGGGGTGTGGAACTTTAGGGCAGCGACAATAGTATTTTCTTGCGCAGGGCTTTCCTACCAATTGACTGTAATTGGTTGCGTCAAATTGAACTGGCTTATGCTTGGATTTGTGGGCAAAGCAGAGCACCTGATGAACGAATGTTTATAGGGTACTGCTCTAAGCTTCCACTTGTTCATTGTGAGTCGGCGACCAGTCAAAGGGTTCAGGTGTTTTTGGACTTCTCGGTCTCTGGAACCGGGTGGAAGTGTTCGTGGTCTCCAATGGCTTGATTTGCTTGGAGCTCGTTGGTTCCTCAATCGAGTTTTGTGTCTCTCCCACAGCGTTCGTCGATGTTTCGGCAAATGGTTCCTCTGGCTTGGAAGACATTTTCTCAAAGAATGGAGATAAGGACTGCCTTTCTTTTGGATATCAGTCCTGGAACAATATTTGATGCAGGGACAATAAGGAGTCGGGCGGCCTACCTTTGGCTTTTTTTCTCTTTTGAGCTCTGCGATACAGGCGAAGAGAAAAGCCCTTCTCGTGGGGCTAAGGATAACTATGTATAAATATAGCAGGGTAAATCTAGACTCGTCACACCGCTTTCGAGCACAGATTGGTCTGATGAGGCTGGGGTAGGATTGCCAAGATAGATTGTAGGGATATATGGGCAAGTACGGACGTCGTCATGAAGCCAGACGCGTTAAATCCGACCTAAAAAGGTACACACTACTGATGATATCTTTTTGCGTTGCCCAGACTGATGCATTCGCTCGGCAGGTGCACTATCCTTTGTTATACGTACCCAAAAATCCTTTTCGGTATGGGTTATACTATTAAATTTCTATATACAATTTTAAAACGGTATCGATACGATTTTTCTTCGATTTATTACTCGTTTTCCAAAAGGGGAGTTTTCGTGTAAAAGGGGGGANCAAAGTTTCAGCACCGTGACCCCTGCTAAATTTTGACCGTGGTACTTCCCTGGTACATGAACCCAGTGCCGATGCTACTCAATTTCATTCTTGGCACTCTAGGTCTGGAACTAGAGAATTCCAGTAAGTTTCCTCAGCGTTATACGTCAGATATGTAAAAGGTGGGCTCTGCATCGTCGTCAGCAATCAAAGTGCGTACAAGGCCCCTAAGAGACTGCACGACCTCCGTTTGTCAACCTCCAACGCATTCGCATAGCAGGACGAAGTCCTCTGATTCTGGTCCGTTTGCCACATTCCCGATCTTGTCGTCAACATCGCCGTATTGTCACCCACCAAGCATGGCGACATGCTTATCTTGCAGCTGAAGCGAGAATGGTTCTCCGATATGTGAGGGGAAGGGCTTCAGCACCAAAATTACTATCGGCTTGTGCCGAGGGACAATCCGCGCCGAAGGTAACGTTTCGGCCCGTAAAAAGTAGACGGCCATGTCATGTGTGTTGGCCTTACCATCTTTTCTTCGGTTGGCAAGGGGTCGAAACGCTATCCTTGTTGCATTTAGCCAGGTTAGTTAGGTGGGGCGGCGCCTCTTCCGAAGTATCTGGTGGAAGCTTTCTGGTGTGCATTTCATATTCAATCCACTAAAGACCTCCACCAGCTACTTGACGAATTGGAAAGCGGCGCAAAAATGTGAACCTGGACCAGCGATACAGCCGCATAGTTCATTTCTGACTTGGTGCAGGGAGATCTTTAGGCGTATTACGTACTCGCCAGTTCCTTGGAGCAGAAATTCGACGGACTCTCATATAAAGGCATCCAGTGGTGTTGCGGTGTAGCAAAGGCGCATATACCCCTTGTTCGGTACCAATAGGAATCGATTCCTGTGTGATGCTCGGAATATCTGTGCCTCATCCAAGCGGACCATGCATCGACCTAGAGCCTGGCCGCACCTGCAATGTGTTGGTGCTATTACTTAGCGTTCATTGGTGCTTGTGAAAAATAAGATTTTCTATTTGTGAGAGTAGGTTTAAATTTTGATCCCTATATGTTCTGAGTAAATTGGGTGGTTACATGTACAAAACCAGACCACAAGGAAGAGAATATCGAGACAAAGCCACCCTCTACCGTAGTAGTTGTATCCTCTTTCGTTTTTCCCTGCTGGTGCTGAGTCGCTATTTTTTTTCAAGAGTATGATATTACTGGAAACGATCGGTTTAGGTGATCAAACAATGATACTGGTGAGGGTGGCGTGATGCCGCATGATCGCTTGCAGATTTGCACATCCAATGTGCTTCAGAAGTATGGCAGTTAACAATTTAGCACCGAGAAGCTGCTAAATTGTGACTGTGGTGCCTTTGACAAAGTCCCTCTTCAATTTCAGCTTGGCTTTTGCTTAGCATTTTGGAAAGGCTGAAACTAGCTGCCTTAACTCTGGCACAAGGCAGCCACACAACCATCACGGGCTACGTGGTTAAATTGTCAACTACCCACCAGCGCCAAGGCTACCGGATGCGTGCTCGTCACCCGGTGATGCAACCCAACGCGAAATAGCCATGTGCCCAGACGGGTGTATCCAAAAGGAGGTCCATGGCACTCCTTTGCAGATTGGTCATGTCTGGAAACGAGCCACGCTGGCGATGCCAAATGCAATCACTACACCTGTCAATTACACTGATACAGCTCTGAGCGCCCGAGCCACTCCCAAATAGTGTTAAGTTCAGACTACCGTTTTCTCAAACGCCAAATTCTGCCTGTCTTTCAAGCTCAGATGGATGTGCGATGTGGGTGGTTTTTGTCCATCTTGGGGCAGAACTGTGAATGGGAGAGCTTGTGTAGACTGAAAGGCAGTAATTAACTAGATGCCTGGGAGCTCAAATACTTTTTGTCATTTCCAATCCGCAACGCATCCATAAATTTCCCAATTCTGAAATATTATTCCAAGAACCAGGCAACCAAAAAATGCCATGTCATAAGTCAACCTCTCCAAAGACTGCGCCCAAACTGTTGGGAATGATAACGCAAAGCAGATATTTCATTCTTGGCTCGCACTCTCTACGTGCAAGAAACCAGAAACTGCAACGTAATCTCGGGGAGGCCGAGGACAAACACTCCGGAACACGTCCGGCCTCTCCCTGGGATCTCTTTGGGACCAATCAGCCGCGAGAGTCAAGACCGGGTCTTGAAGCCGCTCAGGCCAGATTAGATCGTTGGTGGTTGCCTTTGTTTGTCATGGTTCGCCAACGCGGCTGTGCAAGGGTTGAATTCCTGCGAAAGGTATCACGGCGCTGGGGTATGAATCGCGTTAAAACTTGTCAAAACTTTACAGCGCAATACCAAAGCAGTTTCTTTCGCCCATTTACTTAGTGCAGAAATGTGCCAAGAGAAAATACCCCTGAAACACTGCATGACCTCCTTTTGTCAACCTACACCGCATTCGCAAAGCAAGGAGGGCGAAGAATCTTGCCAAGTGCAGATCGAGAGGAACATATCCAAGTTGAGTGCCGGGATGCTCCTTGGGGGTGAAGGCCAGTAGGAACGAGCCCGTCAAAAGACTCCCGCAGAAAAGTCAGCATTAAATTCACCCCTGATTCTTCAACCACATTGATGATGATATCGATAATCCGTAAGGATATCAAAACAAGGCTTCCAAACAAGCTACATCGTATTACAGCCTCGCACCGGTCAATCAGTGTGCCTTCTTTTTTGATCGTGGCCGACCAATCGCTTCCACAAAAATCAAATAGGCCTGTTTCGAAGCCGATTGCAATTTCAAGTTGCGTGCGCCCGATTTGTGTGTGAAGTGACCGACGCAGTAAATACTGCCGCTGCCGAGTGGGATTGGAATGAGGCATAGCTTGACGGAGAACCGGATGGTATTCCGTATGCAGGGGTAAGTAAATATTGCTGCCTGTCACCCTAGTGGCTTAATTAGCCTACCTGTCGCTGAAAGCCGGTATGAAAAACTTGGAAGCATAGCAGCCTTTTGGCCCGGCCAGATTTGGAAGTGGACAAATTAGTTTAACCCTTTGTCGTTAGCTTTTCATTTGAAATGTAGTAAAAAACTGCAATGAGGTGTTTGGTGATGAATGCAAGTCAGCCCTCCAGAAGAGGTTGTCTGTATTACTCTCAGGTACATCACTTAACTGCAAACCTAGTTCGACACTCAACTGTCATAATTCGTTTTTTTAGAACCAGCGGCTCTTTCCATTCATCTTCACATGAATCACACCAGGATTTACTTGCAACTTCCCAAAAGCTAGGTAAGGGAAAGCCCAAAACGCCTCATGCTTGCTGGGTAACGTTGAACCGCCCGCTGACTACGATAGATGAGTCAAAGTCAGTTTACGGCATGGATTGTTTTATCGGCTCGGTTTGCCCGAAAACTGCATGCATCTGAGCCGCAACTCATTGGTTCGCTCGTGCAGTCCGCAAAAAGAAGGCAACTGACTAGCCTTTGGAAACCAAGGCAAGGTTATGCGGTATATGATTGACATATAAAGCCCAGCTATCATCATCGTCTGTTTGCGTCTCTGATTTCAGTAACGCAGACCGTAAATCACCTTCTGTTTGACTTTTTTCCCCCAGAGCATTGGGATGAGAAAATATGCCGAACAATCAGACTGATCAATGCCCGCAACCGGCTGGCATTGGACGGACATCCAGTCAACATCTTCCTCAACATGTTGGATCCCCTAGGCGGGGAGCTGGAGCATCAGAATCAAGAGATTCGTCTACCCCAAACGCGGACCACGACGCTGGCCTAGACAAGCGGAGAGCTAAGAGGCAAAAGCGGTCTCCTTCACAAGAACCAGCCTTGTCAATCAATGCGAAAAACGCTTCGTCAAGTCCCAGAGGTACCCCTTCAACTGCCCAAGCAACGACAGCAACCGCGCATCAAGGAACAGCAGAAGAACCGGCTACAGATCTCAACAACGGTTTTGAACCCATGCCCCGGGCGCGCAAATCACGTTGGCAGGATGTAACCCCGGCAGTGACAAACTCACAGGCGGCGGTGGGAGCCTCCACCACTCAAACGCACGGAGCAACAAATAATGCGCGTGTTGGGCCATCGGGCCAACAGAGCCGGCGCGCTTTGGGCTCAATGGGAGGTGGCGGGGTCAGCGACGCCACCGGTGAAGTCGAAAAAGTCAACGAGTTGGTAAAGCAGCCAGAGACGCGTCCTATAGGTCAGGAGCAGTTGGTGGCTGAGGTAAAAGGCATATATGCTGGGTAAGTCTCGGCCCCGGCGTGGACCAAAGCACAAGATAGGGCGGCCTCCCGCCTGCCTGCCTGCCTGCCGAAAGGGGGGTCCGTGTGACAAGAAGCCTTACTGCCTGCATTCGAGTGGCTCATCTGGAGGGAGGCTGCCATCTGAGATCCATGTCGTACTAATTCTGCTATAATCTAGTCTTGTTATGGTCGAGAACAAATGCATAGAGGTCGACAATGCACAAACCTCGCTCAATAACGATTCGGCTTCCCCTAAGCTCAACACCGACCAGTGGCAGGCTCTTATTGCCTTGCACCGGACGTTGCTACACGAGCACCACGACTTTTTTCTCGCCTCGCAGCATCCTTCGGCGAGCCCAGCGCTGCGACGACTTGCCGCCAAATATGCAATGCCAGCGCGCATGTGGCGACACGGCATCCATAGTTTGTAAGACTCCATGAGAATTTCGTCACGGTTTTCTTTTTTTGCGAGGCAGGCCAGGCTGATCCTTTGTTCTGCTTGAAGTTTGGAGCTGTTGAGGCACCGTTTACCAGATTCACTTGAGTACATGCTCACATTCATCTACTCCTCGTACTCTATGATGGCACTTTTGTATGAAACTGTGCCAGCTTTTGAATCTACTTGGATAGAATGTTTGGGAGACCTTTCACGATATAGGTAAGTACGTCTCTTTTTGTGTTCTGCTCCTTGGAAAGATTGCCCGCCTAATTGGTATTGCGTGAGTTTAGAATGGCCATCGAAGACGACGATGTTCGCGACAGGGAGGTCTGGACAGCTGTTTCTCGCGGCTGGTACTCGCGAGCTAGCGATAAGGCTCCCACCACTGGACGCCTGTATCACCATCTAGCAATTTTGGCGAGACCTAATGTTTTAGCACAGCTTTTTTACTACGCCAAAAGCTTGTGTGTACCCATTCCCTTCAACAGCGCCAGGGACTCAATTCTCACCCTTTTCGAACCCATCATGGCTGGCACACACGGTAACCTGCAACCTGTTGATCGTGCGCTGGTCAGGTGTCACGGGACTTTCTTCACCGGCAAGGGCACCGAAGATCTCGAAGATGCGCGCAATGAATTTCTTTCGAACCTCGACCTGGCTGTGGCCCAAGGCGCGCGCCACTGGCTGGAGGCAGGATATCAAATCGCCGTAACAAATCTTTGTGCACTTTTGGACTACGGCCTGCCTACCAACGTTTTCATGAGGGCATTTGACGCTTCGACCAAAGACAGCCCCATGCCGAAAACCGTAGTTGGGGACGAGCCAACTTCGGCTGAGTCCCAAGAAGCTTCAGAGACGCAGAAACCGTCCGATACTGATGATGAAAATGATCCAGTTGCCACCGTCACGGAGGCCAAAGATGACGTGGTCGACCCCAAGCGCTTTAAAGTTCTCCAGTTTGTGGAAAGCACAGATACAATTGTTCTTTCACGGCTGGGGGATTTGAACATACTTTCTTATCTCACCGTTATACTCATGTTCTTGCATCAGATGGCCATCCTGAATGGCCCAGGCGGGGCTGAGGCTAAACGACTAGCGATGTCGCATCTCGAGGCTTCATTCCCTTGGAATCTACTGACTTCATGCTTGAACTCTTTTGCAGCGGGTTTTGAGATTCCTGAGAAAGACGAGACTCTCAAGCTTCCCCGCGCAGCCGAGCAGAGACCGCTGCCCGAGGATTGGGCAATGCGAGGGCTTGTGTGGGCGGAGATGGCCTTCCCGGCCGACCATTTCAGCGTCAATGAAAACATGGAAGAAGACGAAAGGACGTTTGAAACCCCATCGATGAAAGATCAGCGTCGTGAGAGGTGTCTATGGCTCGCTTACCAAATCGCCCAGATTGGAACGTCAGAGGACGGCGTCAAAGAGGGACGTTGGATCACGTATAATGCCGACACAAAGAAATTTCGACCGGCTGCTCAGTACGTGTCGGACGTTGAAATACGTCCTCCCGTCACCAAGGCCACGTACGAGGATGCCCTCCCAGAGGAGCCCACATTGTCAGTACGAAAGCAAGAAAGCGAAAAGCCAACCATTCAGTCTGCTGAGAAGGCTCGTGATAGTAGTACTTAGGAACTCAAGGTATTACTGGTGATGAGGAGGTATAAATATACAAGGCCAATCCTTTTCCAAGCCCACTGACGACATAATTGAGGAGGCGCTTCAGGAGTTTAGTGAACACGAGTGTCAGACAGAGGATGATTCTTTTACCCTTCACGATCTGAAGAATAGCTGCCAAGGTGCATGTTCCCCAATGGAGGACCGATTTGACTCTTGTGCACAGGACTCATCGACAGGGATGGAAGACGGACTGCGCCATTGGATTGTCGGACGGGTTTGGGCTGATGGTCGGAAGCGTTTCGGGTCGGGAAAGCCTGGGGAAAAAGAGAATCCCTTAGACCAACGAGGATTTTCCCGTTAACCTCGAGAGCGCTTGATCGATGCGAGATAACCTCCAGGAACTGTATCGTCTTATCGAAAAGGGATTTGAGCTCATCAGGGTTGATAAAATGTGAGAGGTGCTGGTTCCTGTAGACCGCGGCCAGGGTAATTAGGTTGCCCCATTGACTAAAATGCATCAAACAAAAGTCAGCGCGGGGAAAGGAGAAGAAAAAGCACAACTCCCCAAAACTTACGCCTGAGCGGTACCAAAGATGTTGGTGACAATATACCGCCTCTCAGCAAGATTGTGGAAGGCCTTGGTACTATGAAGCAGCGCATTGATGCCCTTTTCTGCTATTTCCAAAACAGTTTTGTCGTTGGGATCGAGGAGCTCATTCAGGGGATCGGTCATGTCGAGCCCTTCCTGCATCCCCTGATAATCTCGCATCAGTATAGATTTGATGACTGGCCGGCAAGTGATGTTCATGGCGCCCCAATATTTGGCTTTCAGTCTAGCATCGAGGATGTTGTCGGCCGGAGTCTGGGGATCATGGTCATGAAAATTTGGCCACCAAAGATCTTCACTTAATGTTAGCTTGTAATTCTGCGGTACTTGCATTCATGGAGGGCAACCGATAGAGGGCGCAGAACCAAATCAGGAAAAATGCCAGAGTGGACCGGAGGGAGTTCAGAAGCTAGAGAATCATGAGAAACGAAAGGGCGAAGGAAACAGTCAGAGTGGGTTAGGAAAAAGTGAAGCGACAGGGAGGTGAAGGAAAACGAAAGGACAAGGGTAAAAGTCAGAGTGGGTCGGGAAAAGTGATGTGACAGGGATGTGAAAGGAAAACGAAAGGACAAGGGTAGAAGCCGGGGTGAGTCGGGGTAAAATAAATTAACACCGGCGGGTAGCCCGTACGCCGATAGCTTGGTTGTGTGTCATAAGGGACCTTACATTGGATACGCTAATTATGGCGGGCGTTCTTTTGCATGCACAAGTCGGCAAGCTGTAATCGCAGTCGCCATTTCTAAGGATGGCCGTAGAGAGACCACGAATGGTAAATAGCTGTATTTGTTCAATGGCGTCGCCCACAGCAGCTACGTGATGCCTACGAACGATCAGTCCAGATAGTCGCATTTCCGGGCCTCACACACTCATGGTGTACAATATTCGAAGCTGACCACCCCGGAATACAGCAGGGCAAAGCGGTATTTTCAGAATACTGAACACGAGCGTAGGACATACAGATGCAAAAATTACCTTGGTTGCCTTGTTCACCCAGGGTGGGATGTGGCGCTCGTTGGCACAAGCATCCCATAGTATTGTATGATTGATCAAAATCTCCTCATCTTTGCTATATTGTATTATTATGCCTTTGTTGAAAGGGAGAGAGGTAGGCTTCACTTTCTTGTTTGTTGCTCGCGCGAGGGTATCCATGGAACATGCCTTGGGTTTAGATGCTCATGGCAATGGGCTATAGAGTTAAGATCAGCTCAAATGGCTCGCACATACCGGTGATTGTTGCAAACCACAAAGGTCTACTAAAGCCAGCAGGCGTTAGTTAGGCAACTTACAGCAGATTTGGTCGTTCTTGGTGTAGTATGGTATCTCTGGCCGACGTCGAATGTGCGACTGAAGCTTGTTTATATACCGGTCACACCACTCCGCAACAATGGTCCTCCTATGACCGCAGCTGTATTCCATCTGTAAGGGGTATTGTTGGTCAGTTCTGGTTTCCCGGATGGAAACATTGCCTGGAGGTGAAGAAAGTAGATAAACGGACGAAAATCTATCCAACATACACATTGGTAGGTGCACATGATAGCCAAGATGTGCCGTCAAAGGGAAAGGAAGAAGTACAACCAAAAGGCATGCGATTCGGTCGCTTCAGGACAAAGGCTGCCTCAAGATGGCTAAGTTGAATAACGAAGAAACTCTCATAAGGGCGGCAGGTCGATAGATATGCGCTATACTGTACGGTAATATGTATCTTCGGCGACAAGATGCAGAATGGAAAGGGACGGTGTTTTCTGAAGCTGGTTTTCTAGCGATGTATACCCACGTTGACCCAAATGAGCTCACAAGACGGTCAGGGAGAGTGTAATATAGTGTTGAAATATTTACTGGGACCCCTCAGACGATCGAGCTGCATGCATTTGGAAAGGATGGTGGTTCTCCTTTCATAGCCTTGTTCCTAGCCTACAGTTGTTTGGAAAGCGCTAGTGTCTTCCGCCTTAAGTCTCCACCTCCAGCAGCGGTGCAAGCAGGGTTCGTGGACGAAGGCGTGCAAAAGTGGAGACGTAAGGGTGTAGTGGGTGGATAGGTCATGTACCCAACAGAGCAGCTAGAACAAGCCTAGATCTCGTTACTAGCCCTGGCTAAAAGATTCAACAGCTGCGTATACCACGGATCAATGTTGCCAATGTTTGGCAGCTCCGATGAGCATACGATGCTGTGCATATATGCATCGATTGTTGAGATTTTATTCTGCCCATCAACGGCTGGCACTGGCCTGAGGCGCTCCCAATACATAGTAACTACTGGCCTACTGAGCTTCGATGTCTGGTCCCCGCAAACGCCTGCGAGTCGCAAAATTCGCGCATGTAGAAGCAAAGCATATGAAAACACCGCCCTGCATTGACATCTCTTGTATGATGCGAGCGGACTTTTGGTAAGTCTGGCTCATTTTCTGAAAGTTGTCATCAGCAGAGCTTATCTGATGTGCTAGCCTGGCGAAGATCGCGATATCCGCTCTTTTTGCACCCAAAGAATACCAAGCAAGGACAACCACGAGACAAATGAACAATTTCCACAAAGTCACCGTCCGTTCGAGTCTTTGCAGGGATTCCGTATAGAGCCATCCGTCCTCCATGGCTTTGGGCGCCAAACCCTCACTGTAGAAACATCAGTTAGCTTGAAGTTCAGATGCCGAAAAGCAGAATACTTACACACTGTCGTCCCTTGAAGACTTGAGTCTTTGTGCATCTTCTGAATTTGGACCAAAAAGGCAAAACGTGCCCAATGCCAAAGCCCCGGTCAACACGATCGAGGAAAAGGCTGCTAGGTACAGCGGAAAGCCTGCTTGACTGAGGACCTTGACGAGGGTGATGAAGGCCGATTCAACTTTCAGCATAGTTTTTCCGATAGTAGCAAGCGAGTCGGATCTGCGGATTAGTCGTCTCACTGAGCGGTCGTTCGTTCTTCTCAGCGCTTCGTCTGTAACGGCATTCAGAATGGGCTTCATAAAGCCCCATAAACGTTCCTGAAGGAGGTCCAGAGGGAAGGAAATGGCGGCAAGTAAATTGTTCTCGACGTGCAGGAGAAACAGGATGGGATTACAGCCAACGCACATCAACAATAGAAGTGCATAGGGAATCCATCGATAATTCCACCGGGCATCCTTAGGGCGATGATTGCCGAGCAAGTGAGCTTTTTCAGTTGCGAACATTTTGCAGCAACATAAAACAAACCGTGTGTGGCGACTACGATACGCAAGCTGTATCTCTGGCTCAATAATACCCAGCCCATCAATTATATTCTCTCGGAACTGTGGGTGGCTTGGGCAGCGTCTTCCACTGGACGACCTGATAGGATAATGAAGCTGTGCGATGCAGATAGCAGATAGCCCCACCAGCAACCACCATAACGGCTTGAAAGTTCTAGATTTCGCAACACCAAGTCTGCCCCTGATGACACCAATGTCTGCATCCGGCCAGGGCGGCAACCAAGGTCTGATCTTCCTTATCATTTGGGTCATGAAATACGGCCAGGGATATTCAGGTGGCACAGCATTTTTGGAAACTTGCCATGCATATCGCATCCGAGTAACATGGACGTTGCAGCCTAATTTATCAAACCCGGTGTGGTCACATCCCTTTTGTTCGGCAGGATTGCAAACCTGGGCAGCGCACCCCTGTACTTGATAAGAAACCGCTATGCTTTCGTGAGGTAGTAACGTGGATCGGGACTTTGTTGTTCTGACGTTTCGCGAGCTGCTTTTGAGCTGCCCCACCCCTACCCGCCAAACCCAAGAGTTGGCCAGTATGGGTTGCCTACTTTCCTGCTACAGCAGGACCAACATCAACTGCCCAGATACCATCACTGGAGATCCCCACATAGCTAACAATAAACACACCGGGGAGAACCAGTCAGGCTCTCGTTTTCTTTTTTTGGGCTGGCTGCATATTTTCTATTCCACGCGCAGCTAGATGTTACTAGACACACGCCAGGGAGAAATTATGTGGCCAGCCAGGCACAAAACAACAAATTGTTTCTGTGCATAGCTTTCTTTCCGGCTGGTTGCAGTCATGCCGGCGCGGAAGCTTTGCGTACTGCCGCCGATGGTCAGGCCAGAACAATCTGCGGAAGACTCGGATCCAGGGTTGCCGGGCAGCGAGAAGCAGGAACAAACCGCCTCCTGATAATGTAGACAAAGTGCTCGTCATGTTATGAAAATGCGCACTTTCCGTTACATATCCCCGTGCAGCAGAAACAGTCGTCGTAAAAGGACTGATCCTACACAAAAGAATCAGTTTCGGTCTTGCAGATTTTTAACAAAAGCCAAGCCAATGCAAGGAAATTTAAGTGGCGAAGAAGCGAGGCTATGGCGGTCCTTTTGCTAAAAACGGATGGTTTCCTAATAGGACTTTTGTTCTGTTGGATGTAACGAAAAGTACCACAGTCAAAGTTCAATAAGATTCTTGGTGCTAAGTTTGTGACTGTTATAACTACTTCTAAAGCAGATGGGGCGTTCAAAGCTGCAAGCGATCAATCAACCAAGCCATTCAGTGCATCCCGTCATATCTAGCATAATGATCGGAAATTTAGTTGCGTAATCCCTCAAAACTTTCACAATTCGTAGAGATGGTCTTTTTTCTGGCATCGGGACATCAGGCTGCGAATCTTGTCAGACCAATTTAACATAACGGGAACAGGACCTTCGTCCATCGGTTTGGATGCTATACCCAGAAAAACTAATATTCAAACCCTAACCGACTAAAAAACGAAGTGACGGAGCTCATTTCCCCTTTCTACCACATATATATATATATATATATAACTGCCCATTCAATAGCTAAAGACAACTTTCAGCCAAAATGTCGTTTGCCGTACTCGTCAAATAGCGCCTGGTACTTCTCCCGGGTGGCTTCATCCCCTGTCCAGATGTCCACCGCCACAGCAGTATCGTTTTTGCCATAGCCGACGACAGGAACTACCTCGGCGACGTATACAGCCACCTGACCGCCATTGTGGGCTTTCTTGTCGATGAACTTGGCTTCGTCATTGGCAACCACCGCAGTGTAGTACGGGTGAGCGAGCATGTCCAAGAGGACCGAGGCATTTGGATATATGAACGAGGCAATACCGTCGAACGAGGTCAACTGATTTGAGGCCGGATCATCCTCGCCCGCGTTCTGTGGAAGGATCTGCCCGAATGCCTGGATCTGGGAGTAGCCAGTGATGCCAAATTTAAGAGTCAGAGGGGCAACTGTTGTTTGTGGGATTTTTTAGGTCCAATGAGTTAGACCAAAAAACACGCAAAAGAATTTACAATATCTGCAAGCTGCTAACAGCCGGATGGTTAACTGACCAATGGGCGCATGAACTTCAAACCAATGTCTTAAAAAGTCATCACGTCGCATACAGGGCTTCCTTTTGATGTAGCTTAGCATCTGCATGGAGTTGCTGGCCACAGATGGAGTGACATTAGGGACGACCATATGAGCCGCTAAAGCTGCGGGGATGAGTACAGCGGCGTATGCGGCCAACACCGTGACCTGGGTATGCATAACGGATGTGCCCGATGGCAATACAACTGATCAAAGTCGTGCAAGATGGAAAGGAGCGGTTTAAGCAGGTGGCGAATAAGGTTGTTGTTGGTTAATCAAAAACCGAGGAGCTCGCCTTTTATGGTTGCACACGACCCTTTGCGATCCACGTAAACAGGGGGTTTGGTTCGCTGTCAATCCATACAATGGCCGAGGTATCCCGATTACCCGAGACTGCTCGCTCAGCCTACGGGTCATTAGCTAGGATCTACTGTAGTTAGCAGGGATTGATAGCCCGGCAAGAATTAAATTGAATCCGGTCGCATACGGTGGTTAATCCCTTTACTGCAGACAAGGGCGGTGGGGCTGCGTATGTGAAATACTTCACGACGGTTATTTTGCAATCGTCAAACATGGGATCTCCTGAAAACTAATGTACGACAAAAATAGGAAAGACTTGGAGAGACTACATTCGAAAGCGCAGCATGTTTAACACCGCGTTGTCATGAAATTGATGATAACCAATGCGCAGATACTAATTAGCACGAGTACAGAGTTGTGCAAACTTCAACACCACATGTAAAAAAGGGAAAAGGAGTTGAATGGAGAAGGGTTATGAACGTTATGCTGACTACGATGGAACCGTACCACATTGCAACGCTTTTTAGGTTACCTGGCAAGGATTAGCTAACAGCAATCGCATTATATAACTTATACTTCCGCTCTCGTTCACTCGTCTCGATACGCCGCTTATTTTCGAGGAAACCCCAGATGATCATACCTTTCCAAAGTCAACAGCAACCTAGATTCTAAGCCATGTCTGCAAACTCTTCGAGTGGTTTTCCGGTGCTAAACGGCGTCACCGTCTTCGTCCTGCCTCCTGATGGCTATGCCACCGATTTCGAAAACCCGGCAGAACAGAGTGCGCTGGCGCACTTCCTCGTCTTTGGGATCGTTGGGCTTCTGGCGTTCATCGCGCTCTGCCAGCGCATGTTCACCAAGGTTTATCTCGTCAAGGCCGTTCATATTGAGGACTGGTTTATGTGCATTGCCTGGGTATGTAGCTGTATTTTTCCTCCGCAACTCACTATTGATATCCGTCTAGTTATCACCTGGTTATCCACTCTAACAGACAAATAGATCTTTTCCATGCTAATGCAGTCATCACAAATACACTCAATCGTCATTGGCGGCTTATGCCATCACACATGGGAAATGCCAATCGAAGTATTCGAATCCAGCATGATTGTAGGTTTTCCTTTCTGCCTGGTCTTCTGCCCCTCACGTTACTAAAACTCTGCCTCAACATAGGTCTCTTATGTTGCTGCGCCCTCCTTTATCCTTTGCAACGGCTTTACGAAAATTTCGATATTGTTGTTTTACCGAAAAATTGCGCCGATATCATGGTTCCACCGCACGATTTGGGCTACCATATGCGCAGTCAGCCTTTACACGATTATTATCGCAAGCATGCTCCTTTTTGGCTGCAAGCCCATTAGGTCGTTCTGGGTGCCAGAATTGTTGGGTACGGGTCAGTGTCTTGATGCAGCTGTCCTATACATGGCGATCGCAGTCTCCAATATTGCCTCCGGTTGTATTCTGTTCATACTGCCAACCCCGATCATCTCTCGGCTTCAAATGTGTTGCGCTCAGAAGCTCGGCGCTTTGTTTATTCTAAGCATTGCTAGTTTTACCGTCGTCACTTCGGTCTTCCGACTGCAACTTCTACCTGCGTTGTTAACCTCAACGGACATTCCCTGGGATGCAGGACCTGCAAACGTTTGGTCGTAAGTCTTTTCTTTTTTAATATTGATCTTGTAACAAAAAGCCCCAGCCTTACACTTGCTTTTCCAGCATTCTCGAAGCCAACCTTTTTATCATTTGCGGATCCATGCCCACTTTGAGCAAGTTCGCCAAACACTTTTGGGTTGCTTTTCGAGGCAATCCATCCAAAGGCGCCTCCGCCAGAGACGGATATGGTGGGGACATACGGCTCGGAAAGCACAGGTGCTTCGGCGCGCGTAACCCAGCGCTGGATGAACTTGACGTTATCGAGGCCCACTATATGGGTCAAAAAGGGGGCAAAATTCAAGGCGCGGGTACCAATACGTCTTTAGGCAGCTTTGAGACAGATTGTATGGCTGGTTCCTCAACGCAACTGACGGGTTGTTGAAGCAGTTGCTCCTATCTCCAGTCTACGGGTGATGAGGGGAGGGTGGATGGCTAATTGATCACATCAAAGAGAAGAAGGCTTTATTGATATTAGTCCTATTGGCTTGTGCGTCCTTAGCCACTTACAAGCCTGTGACTTTGGAACGTACCAAAGAACGTGTCACAGATGAGGCGAATGCCTTGCAGACTTGAGTATTTGGGCAAGGCAAGCTGGTCTCTGAAAATTAATGGGCCGAGTACCATGGAGTGACTTCAATAACCCAAAGCCTCCCATCCCCACTGGCTCCGATTTCCAGGCGAACGCCATCGTCGAATGACATGCCCGGTAGCAGCTTCCGCAACTTTTCGTAGTAGTAGAGTGCAAGCTTTTTGAGCTGCTCCTCAGTTGTGCCATTCGCCGTGAACTCGACGCTGTCGTCTCCGGATGGCTTGGTAACAAGAACGACATCTTTGACTTTCGGGTTCTCGCGGTTTACAGCAGTATGAACCCAGTGGAAGACCACTCCTTTCGAGCTGCTTCCTGGGGTAAGGAATACGCGGAACTCCCCTTTAGCCGCCAAAGATATGTATTCCTGGTGAAACCAAGGTACATTAATATTGCACTCCTCACTGGATACCTGCCCTCGTTTCCATTTCGTTGTGATAATATTATTCTGCGTGTTAACAAGTGGAAAGCATGGTACGCAGGACAGTCTTTCGCCTCGAATGAGCACGTGGGATGAGGTTGCGTTTCAGGAGCGTTTATATACTGTAATTTGCCTCTTAAACAACGGCACAAATATTTATAGAAAACGGGTAGACTTTAGGGCTTCGCCACAACATCCGTCACGCCACATTCTGCGGAACTAGTAATAGAGGTCGCCGTTATAAGGTTATCCACCGCAGCTTGCGAAGACACTAAAATGAAGCAACTGCCCTCTGTTCGCATCCGCACATCAGTCGGTGCTGGATGCTTCTTCATCTTCAACATCCATTACTGCGGCGCCTTCCTCGCTTCTCTTTTACTTTCCATGGCACTGAGGTAGAAGGTTGTTCGGCCCGATGTAAATTATGAACCGCGCTTAAACGACAAACCGCCCATTTCGAATCCATTAACGTTGCGTACCCCATCCCTCCCACCCCCAAACTAACTGGCCATTACAAAAATCGAATATCAAAAAACGTTCTTTTCAATCCGATTTAAATATAAGAGCTAATTCTCGTAACCCATTAGGTCTTTTGTTCTTGGTTTTCCTTTTGCATCTCCAAGTATGTTCTAATTAATGTGTCTACCTAGTCCTTAAAATCTCTGGATCTCTCCATGTCCCATCAAAGAGCAGCTTTGCTACGCTAAGATATCTTATGATCACAGTCTCTGCAAAACTCGAGGATTGGAAAGGCCTGCCTTTAGCGGCTGCCTGGTCAAAAGAATACGAAAAGCGGGGGTGGGCCTTACAGCCATTCCGGGCCCGACCTCTAGCTGACTACAGGAGCGCCGGGCTTTTTGCATTACTTGATACACTCCTCGGAATCTTTTATAAATCCGCGCAGCTGTTGACCCCTAACGATTAAGCACCATTTAAACGAAGAAATCATCGCTGCTGGCCAAATCGCGCAATCGACTCAGTGACAAACGGTCGTCCCGGATGAGAAGCACCAGAAGGCGTGGTCATGATGTTGGGATCCAACGACAAGGGCAGAGTGGAAGCTGAACTCCTTTGAGACCTTATGGGTGGCGAGGCCATGTGGGTCGTTACAGGCGATTGTTGGCCATCGACGCTGCCGCGGCGCCATTGGATGTGGAAGGGCTGCTCAGGGGCGTAGTTGTCGAGTAGTGGATCGTAAGGGTATGCCGGCCTTTCCGGAATCAGGTCCGACATGGCCCGCCTGAGCGCCGGGAGCGGGTTCATGCTTCCAAAAATGGGAAAAGCAATGCTTGTCGCCGTTAGAGGCGCCTCGGGTGATGCAGACAGGGGCGATTTGGCTGTCGCGGCCGACGAGACGGGCCTGAGGATCGTGTTAACGGATGGCAAGGGTGCAAAGGTAGCCCCTATGGGTTGGGCAGCATGAACCTGGGCAGTGGATCGCCCAACGAGACCTCCGGATGGTCGCCTTCCGCTTCTGTCAATCGTGAATGGTCTTAAGGGTCGTCTGCCTGCCGCAGCAGGTCTGGGATCAGACCTAGACCTTGACGACTCTCGATCCTTCTTAGATGCTTGTTCGCTTGGCTCCTTCTGGGCCTGCTTGTCCGTTTTCTGATCCTGGTCTGACTTCTTCTGCTCATCTGCCCACTTGAGCTCTTTGAACTGCGAGCGCATAACCGATTGAACCTCGGGTATGGGCTCCAGTGGGCTGATGGGACTCCGCTCAGCAGAACGGATTAAGGAGCCACTGCTATGACTAGTGCTGCTCCTGGCGTCGGCTGGGAAGTAATCGACGGTAGAACGACCCGATCTTGATGGCTCCATGGGCAAGTCGGCCGTGGAAGCCGCCTTCTTTGAATTTGGATGAGTGGGGGCTGTCTGCAGCGGTGGAAGGTCTCCAGTCGGTTGGAGTTGCTGCTCTCTTTGGCCTCTGCTCGTCGATGCAGCCCCGGGAACCTGTCGCGGTCTTGGGTCTGTGCAGCGACTCGCGAAGCCTCTCGAAAGGCTTGATGCCTGTGGCCAAGCCCAACCTTCGCGAAGAGGACGACGGTCTAGATCTGCAGGGAGAGGCCCCATCTCTTTCAGCCGAAAACCTGTCGGCAAACCATTACGTGTTAGTTGAAAACCAGTCCTAAACCATAATTGGTTGGGCTCCTCCTTTAAAATGAATCTTTAGGAAAGAACGAAAGAAGAGAAAAGAGCAACCAAATAAATGCAAAATGACGCAGGTGTGTCGAACCTCAGTGCCGCCCGCTCGCACGCCAGGTATCGAGAAGCATGCCAAAGTAGTCTGACATGTGCGTCAACAAAAGACCACCCAATGTGATGAGGGTGCAACTACTTTCATTAGTATCAACCAAATACTGGATCAAGATTGTTTGCTTACAAAAGCTTCAAAGCCCACATCAGCCAGAAACCTCTTGGCGTCTTCTGTCGGGTTCGAAAAGCACTACTTTGCCGGCCATAGCAACGAAGTTGCATATATCAGATCAACATGTCTGGATTCTTACAAAGAAAAACCGGTTAAAGCTTGGGTTTGACCAACACCCACATTTTAATAATCTGGTTACCTCTCGAGTCGAAGGCATCCATGCGCTTTTGAAAGGACATTTCAAAAAGTCTACTTTAGATCTTTTTGAGGCTTGGAAAGCTCTCAAACATGCAATGCTTAACCAGCTTAAAGAACTTCGTGTCAATCAAGCTAGGCAGCAAATTCGGATTTTGATAGAACTTTCTGGGCTTTGTACAGTGCAGTGTGAGGTTGGGTGTCGCACGAAGCTCTTAGGAAGGTCGAGGAGCAACGAAACGGCTTATGCCTAACACTACTCCCTTAACGAGCTGCACCGGTGCTTTTTGTCGGACTATGTTTATGGGAACAGCCTCGATCGATGTATCAAAAAGCGGTGTGACGAGTTTGACGTTGTCATACTATGGCCTCTAGGTGGTTCATGAAGGAGTCGTCTGGTCGACCCGATTAAGCATTTCTGATGGGATTTCTTCGGTATCGTCCTCCATGAGAACGGGATCTGAGTTTAAAATTCTTTTGAACCAATCTTGCCCTAAAGCTGGCCCTCGGAGTCCTGCGCTCAGAACGAGGGAAGGGGCTACAGGGAACAGTATTGTAAGGTGCCGTTCGGCATGTGACATTTGGACCATGAGATGACCAGACCCTAACCCTGACCCCTGGCCAACGGCCCACCAGGGTGATACCTTTATTTACGTCGCGTCAAGCTCAGAACTTTGTTTGTTTCCTTTCTTCTCCTCAGAGTAGAATCTTCGTCGATAGGCGCCAATAGACTAGCTTCCGTGCTATGCTTACCCTGGCCGTGACACAATTCTACTCTCTAAAGAATCGCTGGCCTAGCGATTAACAAATAAGGCGCAACAACTTATCTTTACGCCGCTGGCGAGCGACGAAAATAAATCCGCACCCGACAGACCCGACCCGACCGGAGTTCGACAGGAACGGCAATTCCAGTCCCCGACCACGACCGATCCGACCTATGCCCAGGCTGAAGGACCATCCACCTGCGAGCAGGAAATCACAAAGATTGATTACGAACCAGACGGAGCAAACAGACCGCCCCATCGACGACCCGACCCGATCAGAAAGCGAAACAGACTTTCGCCCAGGCACCAAGTCCAGTGTCGAGGACGAAATCGAAGTTGCATCTTCTTCGCGGTCCCCGGAGCTCAACGTGAACGCACAAGAAAACAACCCCAGAATGATGGGCGACGCAAACGACCCAGCCAGCGAGATCGCTAGGCTAGAAGCGGAAATACTTAGGCTAAGAAACGCGTTGAGAAACGACACACCCAGCCCCAGGCCCTACAGAGAATTAAGGCACCGAGAGCCATCAGTGGAAAGTGCATTCGGCGGAACGAGTTTCAAAGCAAAAGGGATGGCCGCTTGGCCAGCCTTTACCGAGTTCCAAGGAACAGGCGGCATCAACCCTGCTTACAATGACAAAGCAAAAGCCAGAGCCGATTCACCCCCAAAGTTCGCAGGAGACAAGACGCAATTTGATAGCTGGCTGATAAAGGTGGCCGACAAATTCGAAGAAGATGTCGCCATTTTTAGGACTGAGAAAAGTCGGATGCGTTACCTGATGAATTTGCTCGAGGACAAAGCCGAGAAAGCAATGATTACTCGTTACGTTTCAGTTACACGCCCCTTTTCATCAGCAGCCGAAATGATCCAAATCCTAGAATCCATGTACCACGACCCCAACCAGTCCATAGCTGCCAGAGAAGCCCTTAAGAAACACGAGTTTGAGCTAGGCAAGGGCCAAGATATCCACGAGTTTATTGCCACGTTTAATTCACTAGCCCAGCAAGCAAAGGTTCGGGAAGAAGACTGGAAGCAAACCTTGTGGGGATGTATACCCGCCGACCTCGATCACCGTCTGCTGCACGATAGTGAGAACATCGACATAGACTACGAGACGTTTTGCCAGTACGTTACCAAAGCCGTCTACAGCAACCAACTGGCACAAGAAAGGCGCAAAGACCGAGAGAGCACCGACAAGACCAGCACGAAGAACGAGACCCGGAGCAGGCAGAAAACAGCTTCGACGAAAGTCCGTTCGCGCTACAAGCCCAAAGATTATCAAGGGGATAGAACGGAACCAATCACGATGGCTAAGGCCGGTCGCTCACTGACTTATGAGGAGAAAAAGGCGCATTGGGATGCCAACACCTGTTTCATGTGCGGAAGGGGTGGCCATAATTCCAAAGATTGTCCCGAAAAAGAGAGAATAAGGGATGTCAAAGCAGTGAAGCCGAAGCAACAAACGAGTAGCTTAGATTCGGAAACCACAGACGAATCGGGAAAAGAGTGAGACCGCCGCAAGCCTCCTCGGTGGTCCAGATGTCTACGATAGCTCAGATTGGTAGTAACCCACGACCTAAATCTTTCATCATTCGAACTCAGATACAGGTTAATGGCGTAGCACTATCAGTTAAAGCTCTTTGTGACACCGGAGCAGACATTTCTCTTTTGATCAGCCCAGCAATCGCTGAACAAGCCGCAGAACGGCTAGGAGCCCGGCTTCAAAGGTTAAAAACCCCGCTACTTTTGTCGGATTACCGCAAACAGGACGCAGGACGCATTACGCACAAACTAAAAGCGACCTTGGAAATCGATGGACGCCGGTTCAGCAACCAAATGTTTTACGTGACGGAAAGTGGACATGATATGTTTATTGGGCAGGATTGGCTAGTTGAACAGGATGTTTGGATCCACCCGAAAACGCAAACGTTCGCATGGCCTGAAAGGACACCGTCGCTGGCAAAATTCTCGCCAGCCATTAGACTTCCGAACATGTTGGACAAGCCCGATCCGGTTGCACAAGCCGATGCAGAGCGGCGCGACCGAGCATTCGAACGGGAAACCAAAAGGGTGCAAATACTTGGACGACCGTGGCGCCAAACAACCTTTTTAGAACCCAGACCAACGACCCCGGTCGTCTTGGGTGAGGACCGAGACGTTGTAAACATAGCCGCCCTTCAACACAAACTGGACACCGACCCCCGACAAAAGCGATGGAAATCGTGCCCAATACCCACGCAGCCCATCACGTTAGAAATTGGACCCGAAAAACCCGCCATCAGCCTATCTGCCGTCGGCCGTTCGTACCAATGGAAAACCAACAAGGGAGAACCAATCCCGTTCCCGGAAGATGAAGACCCCGACCATGTCGAACTGGTCCGAAGCAAACTGCCATCCCGACTCGCTCACCTGGAGGGATTCTTTTCGAAAGCAGCTTCCACCAACCTGCCTCCACATCGCCCAGGGCACGATGTAATTTTGGAGCTAGACAAGCCGAAAACAGGATCGCCTCCGACGTACAGGACACCTGTGGAATTCCTGCCGCTCGAAAAGGAAACAGTCGACGAGCTGCTGCGCATTGGGTTTATCGAACCCTGTATGCAGGCCGACCCAGCGCCTGTCCTGTTCGTACCTAAACCACACTCCAAAGAACGCCGTTTTTGCACCGACTACCGATGGATCAACCAGTTTTTGAAAGATCGATTCGTACCAGCCCCGGATGTCAACGGAACTATTTTTAATTGTCGCAATGCAAAGAGGTTTACAAAAATCGACATTATTCGAGCTTTCAACCGGTTACGTATGGCGGTTGGCTCAGAGTACCTCACTGCTTTTCGCACCCGACAGGGCACCTTTCAATGGAAGGTGCTTCCCTTTGGGCTAAAGGTCGGCCCAGCTTGGTGGCAGTCATTTATCAACGCTCAGCTAAATGAACTTTTGGACTTGTTCGCCAGCGCATACGCCGACGATGTTTTGGTTTATTCCGACGGAAACGAAGAAGAACATTGGGACCAAGTAGAAGAGGTTATTTACCGATTAAGCCGAGTCGACCTCCAGGGAGATATTAAAAAGTCTCGATTCAACGTTACCACGGTCGATTATCTTGGCATCGTTATGGACGCAGGTCTGGGCATCCGTATCGATCCAGACAAACTGCAGGCAATTAGCGATTGGAAGTTCGAAGACCTCACGTCCAAAACAGCCGTGCGTTCCTTTTTGGGATTGTGCAATTACATTCGAATGTTTTGCCACCATGCCAGCAGCGTCGCTGAGCCGTTGAACCGACTGTTGAAGAAAGACGCCAAATTTGCTATGGGGCCAGAACAGAGGCGAGCATTTGAGGAAATGAAACGTTTAGCCTGCGATGCACCGGTTATGGCATTTTTCACCCCAGGCCGACCGACCAAAGTAGAAACCGACGCCTCACGCAACGCGACCGGCGGAGCAATCTGGCAACAGCAACCGGGTGGAGAATGGAAACCTGTGGGATATTTCTCAAAAACGATGACCCCAGCAGAACGCGCATACCCGATCCAAGACCGAGAGCTGCTGGCAGTGGTTCAAACGCTGGAACATTACGAACCAGAATTATTGGGGACAAGCTTCTTCGTGGTTACAGACCACCAAGCTTTAGTTTACTATTCCACAAAACGACTCCTTTCGACTCGGCAGGTGCGTTGGGCAGATTTCCTGGCCAACTTCAACATTACGTTTCAGTACCGCCGCGGCAAAGACAATATAGCCGCCGATGCCCTGTCCCGCAAGACGGCAGACCTTCCAACAGTTAAAGCTCGGGAAAAAGAAGAACGAACAATGACTTTAATCCCACCTGAGAAGATCACACCTACGGTGGCCGCCGTCAGCACTGCCGACCCAAACGCCCACGTGGTGAGCGGCGCAGATTTGGTAGACCTAATACGACAAGAGAACGAAAAGCAAAAGCTAGGCCAACACCAAGGAAAGCTAGTCGTCCCGGAAACGACTTTAGACGGACAGATCTTTTTGAGGACCGCTCTGATCCGTGAAGCTCACGAGCCCAAAATATTCGCCCACGCAGGACAGAACAAGACGATACAAATGATCAAAAGACGGTATTTTTGGGAGGGCATGAGTCAAACCATTCGGAAATACATCAAAAACTGTCACGACTGCGAGCGAAATAAAGGTAGACACGACAAGACCCCGGGCCTATTGCATCCGCTACCGATACCGAATTACGTTTGGGAACATGTAGCAGTCGACGGAAAGGACATGCCCAAAGACAAGTTCGGATACGACTACGTGTGGGTGTTCGTTTGCAAGTTCAGTCGCCTGATAGCCACGATCCCGGGCCAGAAGACCGACACAGCAGAAATCCTGGCCTCCCGATATTACCGATACCTATACCGTTTCCTAGGACTACCTTTCGTTTGGATTAGCGACAACGCCGGGCCGTTCATCTCCGAATTTATGGCGACGATAAATGAACTCACGGGTACTAAACACCGACACGGCAGCGCCCTGCACCCTCAAACACAAGGTGCCGTAGAGATAACCAACCAGGAACTGGACCAAAAGCTGCGGTTCTATATCGACAAATACCAGACCAGTTGGAGCGTACATTTGCCTGCTTTGGATTTTGCCCACAACGCCGCGTGGCATTCCAGCCTTGGTATGTGCCCGTTAAAGGTAGTGCTCGGGACCGAACCCCGAAACCCGCTGTCCACCGACCTGCCAACCACGACCGTTGATTCAGACCAGAAACGAAAAGCGCTGCAGATCGTCCGCCAGACTAAAGAAGTCCAAGAGTTGGCTCGCCAAAACGCGCTAAAAACGCAGGCGAGGCAGGAAGAACAAGCCAACAAAAAGCGGCGACCAGTAGATTTTGGGGTTAACGACTATGTTTTCGTCAAGAAAAAAGGGTTTCCGACGACCGCACCGACGACCAGACTGGATTCACAGTGGACCGGACCATGGCAGATTCTAGAAGAACGAGGATATAGCTATGTTCTGGACGTACCTGAATCGTTTAAAGGAAAAAACTTGTTCCACGCAGACCGCCTCCGCAAAGCCGCAATGGACCCATTACCACAACAGAAAAGAGAGCCGCCTCCGCCAGAAGAGATCAACGGAGAACCAGAGTTTGTGGTCGATAAAGTTCTAGCGTCCCGATTATTTGGCCGGAGTAAGACATTGCAATACCAGGTCGCATGGCAAGGATGTGATCCAGACGACACGTGGTACCCGGCTGAAAACTTCAAGAATTCAGCGACAGCCCTTGACGACTTCCACAAGAAGTACAAAGATGCCGCAGGACCGCCGAAGCGATTGGCAATCTGGATAAAAGCCGCTGCCGAGGATAAGTTGGACGAACCGAATCAGGAGGATAATGTGGCAGAGCATGGAGAGTTGAATGCTAAAAGGAAAAAGCGACGACATGGTTAACTTGACAAGAGCCTCGCATGATCTCCTGCGTCGACATACGAGGTTTGGAAGGGGGTAGTGTGACATTTAGAACATGAGATGACCAGACCCTAACCCTGACCCCTGACCAACGACTCACCAGGGTGATACCTTTATCTACGTCGCGTCAAGCTTAGAACTTTGTTTGTTTCCTTTCCTCTGCTCAGAGTAGAATCTTCGTCGATAGATGCCAATAGACTAGCTTCCGTGCTATGCTTACCCTGGCCGTGACAGCTTCAACGCGTACAAATATCGGCGGAACATGAGACATGAACTCAGTAAACGCCATTGATTGTCAGTTGCATGTCGTAAGGTTGTTCTGGTGATTTTTGGTGTAACTCGCCCAAATTTGGCGTCCATAGTTCCCTGGGCCGGCCACGGCAATAGACCTGGATGCTTTTGTGACCAAGAGTTCCAGGATCTTCTTTCGCCTTGTTAAGCAGAGTCAAGTAGCGTCAGGCTGTCCCCAATTTTAAACATTGAGTTTATGCACTAAAAGCGAAAGGTAGATTTGCTCCAAACGTACCCTTGCAACCCGGACTGCCAATGGAAAAGTACGAATAGGCTCAAACATCAACGCCGCTCAGGACCCCCAGATCGCGAAGCACATACACACACTCCACAGGTTGCCAAGCGAAAGAGCTCAAAGTGTGCTTTGAGGAATATGCACACTATCCAATGCAATTTTTCAAAGGCAACAGCAAAAACTGAATAAGCCCTAGACTGCCAAATACAATAGCTCAAACTAGCTGTCAGGAATATCTACAATGTATGTTTCCAAGAAGCCCAAGCTGGCTGCGAAGAATGTTCACACCACCCGATAGTTAGCAAGAAATGATCAATGATTGAATCAGCAGGGTTGTAACAGTTTTGAGTTAATCTATCTTCTACTTTTAGTACATGTACAACAGTCCCGGAGGGCAGGTTCGTCTCACGCTTCCCGGGCGAGGAACTCGGGCTTTTGTTCGCGGCTGATACGGCAGATGTAAGCCTCACAGGTCAGTGCGCCACTGGGTGATACCCAGACTGGTTTTGCTCGGATTGCCACGGAGGGTGGATTGCTTCCTGACCATAAAAGAATACATATGGGCGCATGCGAAATGACGGAAAAAGCAGGTTGGAGGAGGCTAGGCTGGAACGGGACAAAACCTGGAGGCTTGGGGGCCAGAAATAGTCGAAGCTTTCCAATACCCCAATCCTTCGTTCCTCAGCTTATCGATCCTTAATGGTTTGAGCTTAAGAAAGGGAGGTGTTGAGTACTCATGGTCTAAATTCAACGAGCGAAAGTACCTAAGCTATTTACTCTCAGTGGGCTTCGGGGACAGGTAACGAGTAATTGGAAATTACGAAGAAATGGCGTTAATGGCATGTAGGTACTGTCAAAAAAGCGATCCCAAAGAGACAAGGCTGCAATATAGGTGCGATTCTATTCGAAGATCTAAAGGTAAGTGTAAAGAAAGAAGAAAGGCCCGCAGTGCCAATCGCGTACACGCGCATAAGCGAACAAACAACAAACGAAACCCTAACGCGTTATCACGTGAGGTGGAGCTAGTCACAGTTGGCAGTCGCCCAGGCACGCCAATCCGTAACAGGTACCATTGGAACCGGTCAAGGAATCCATGATTTCCGGGTTCTTCCATTATACGGAATAAGAGAAAAAAATCTATTAAAATTCAAGCCGTGTAGTAGTTGCACGAAGGAATATACAGAAAACCAACTCTTTGGTGGATAAGGTTCACACCAGCCTGTACCATTGCTCGAGGCAACGGAGGCCATGAACCGATATTTGACCTCGAGCGGAGATGCTAGTATCGACACAGTCGGTTGCACAGCAGGTATATCAGTTTCGGAGTGGCCCTGATCTTAGTCGCTAGGTCTGCTTGCTTGAGGTGTTCAAAGATAGACAGAGGTCATTTCAATAGATGAAGCAAAAACAGTTTGCATGTATTAAGGGGTTAACCTGTTCCATTGCCTCAAGTGGGCGATCACGATAGGACGCCCTATCATCAAATCAACAGCAACAGGGACTCTGCGTTACAGAGTTGAGCTCAGAGAATACAAGAAGCAGGGCTGTTGGGTCTAGGTAGAATCTGAGTGACGACAAACAAACACAATGGTTAAAGGAGAATCAAGACAATGAATGCGCCACAAAGAGATCAACAAAGGGCCTAATTGTGAATAAACAAGCGCCAGGGGCAGCCTCCAAGAACTAGCGAGGATAGACCGACTAGTTTGTAATGGGTCACCCTAACTGTCGTTCACTCCATCGAAACAGCACAGCGCCGCGCAGTGCGAAAGCGGCCAGAGTCAGGGAGAGCCAAGCCTGTTGCTTTTCAAATCAAGAGATTCAACACTTCTGGAATTCTGTAATGCTTTATCTCTCGTGTCTGCAGCCTGATATCCATCGATTATTTTGTGCTGGGTACGAATCGTCTGATACTGTAGTCCATTACCGATCTGTAGTTCTTGAACTTGGTTTTGGAGAGCTTCAATGATAGCACACTTCTCCCGCAGCATTTGCTTTTGGGCAAAGTTCTCCTCAATGATGAAGCACAGAGCTCTGGTAGGGTCTGTGCTTGCCATTGTGGTTAAGAAAAGTTGAAGGTAAGCCTGTAGTCTATGATAGAAGGCTTGGTATAAAGTCGTCTACTGGGCAACATGGAAATTTACGTGTATTGTAAAAAGCTTAGACAAATGACTAATTATTACTGACATTACCTCATGTGTGCTTGCTTGTTCAAAAGTTGCTTCCTTGAGGCAAAGAATGGAGATCTCTGCCTTCTGTACGAGGAACGATCTTGTTTGCATTTGCACTAAAAGGTGAAGAACTGAGTGGGGTCGGCGACTTCAAAACGGTCCTCGTCTGTTTTGTAGTTTTGTGGCTTAGATCTCAGTCTTGGCAATATATGAGTTGGTTGCATCATTTGATGCCTAGACCTACCTTCTAGCAGCTGTGGCCGCTCAGGCGCTAGTGCCAGTTTGGGCCTGACGATAACAGACTTGAAAGGTAGAACTGTCATGCTGGAGGCTGTCAGACAGGATATCGTATTTTGTCTGCCTGCATGGTAAAGCCGCTGTGACCAAAGACGAAGTCAGTATTCACCATAATCGGCATTTATAGAGTTGACTACCATTCACGACTGTAGCGCGGCAAAAGTTAGGTTATATAGAGCGGACTTTCCAACCAAACAAGCAAGAAAGTGGCCAAAGGTTACAGTACCCAATCCAGTGGCGCAACTCGAGCAGTCCCTGCCCGGCATAGTAGATGCGGTGGCGGATTCTTCTGTCACCAAAATGCTTAGCCACCCCAAGATAGCTAAAAGTCGCCTGCACCACACGCCCCTTTTAAGCTGAATGACAAGCACGGTACCCTGATCTTAACATCATTGAGGAATGGCGCGGGCGCTTGGTACCAGTGGGATTGACAGACTGTAGGGAAAGTGAGAAGGGCGTGTTGTATGATAGATAGCTCTTGGAAGGCGTCCGACCCTGAGCAACAACCCTGGATCAAACGTGGCCGCCAAGCTCGTGCAAGCCCGGAGATCCTGAAATCAGGCGCGAAGGCTTACATGCTGTGGATACATACATGCACTTGGGAAATTTCCGATCCTCTACCAAAAGTTCTGTTGGGAAATCTAACCGAACTGTTACCTTGACGTCGAGATTGCTAAAACAGACCGTTGTAGACCCAATCCGTTTTGATAGCAAAAGTAGGAATTGGGTCTTTGGACAGATGCACAAGGTTTGGCCCCACCTTAGCAGCAACAGCAGAGACAGGGCGACCCAAAGCCTGGTCGAAAATCTACAAGAGTTACAAGACCTAGCCTAAGGCTGTTGCATGCGATCAAGTCAACACTCCCTGGGTGCGAGTCTGTGAATTTGGCGCCGCAGATTTTACCACTCTGCACGACAGGACCTAGTTCAGTAGAGACCGTGGACGATGGAATCCGGGTGAATATCACTCCATACCATGTCCAGGGCAATATATGCTGGCAAGCAGCGCCTTGCCAGCATACCAAGAACTGACCTATAGGAGATACTGTGCAGGTTATAGTATACGGTACGGCCCGGGGGACAAATAACGAACAGCCGCTATCGTGGCCGTCGCCTCGCAGCCTAACAGCGACCATGTTCTTGGCTGGACGCTCGTGTTGACTACTATGCAGGCCGCGGCGGCAATCAAGAAGCGCATTGTGAAGGATGGTGAACAGGGATGAAGGTATAAAAGGCGTAGTTATAGAGGCTCAACCTTCCTGGCTCACCGTTTCCTTTCCTTTCCTTGTGCTGTACGTGTGCTCTAAATTCGGAGCGAACGCCGGTATATTTGTAAGTGTAGCTGAGCAAAATTCGAATGCTCTATAGATGAGGGCAGCAAAAGAGCGGGCGGAGTCGAAAATTCTGCTGTAAAAAATGAAACCTCTCTGTCGGAGAGGGACGCTGGGGACGTTGGAAGGTTTGAAAGAACGGTGAAAGAGAACGAATTCATGACAGTGGGCCCGCGGTAAGTTAAGCCAAGACAAATAATGGCACCACGGCACACGCCACAAGTTAATAGACTTTAGCACTATAGCCTTTTTGGTGAGCAGAAGCAACCAATCGGAATGATATTCCCCATTCACAACAGCCTGGAGGAAATGCCCAGTGGCTGAACAGTGGCAAGCACGATTGACTGAATTAGGATGAGCCAACACTGAGATCCTTGGGCTAGCAGGGGTAATATCCAGATCGGCATAAGCAGCGAAGAAAATAACTCATTGATGACATCCAGTTGGAATAAGAATAATGGGAGCGGACACAGCCGAGAGTTGGGCATATTTGACCGTAAACAGCCAGTAATATAAGGATGCCAGGCCGGGAAGGTTACTGTTCTGAGTATTTCGCGTATGGATAGGGCTGCGGCAACACAAAGGCAGGTTTTGGATGCAGCCTCAGGCACTAGGTCCAGAACCCATGTACGCCAGGTTACCCCCGAAGGCCAAATCTATCCTCTGGACACACAAGCCCCATTGCCAGTAAGCCTGCCCGAGAGTCAACATTGCGCAAGCTGTTCTCGCCATAATCCTCGGTAGGCAAATCATGGGCAAAATTGAAGGTCTGTTGCGCCCCGAACTAATTACTGTGCTAGAATCACGATACACTCTACCGTGACATGGAGAATTGTTACACGTTTGGTCACTTGCGTACACGCAAGTGGAGGCAACTGTCGTGTCATTTCCTCAAAGGCCGAAGAACGATTATAATCATGTCTGCCACGAATGCAGGCATCAACAGTCGTGGTCATGTTTCTTTGGTCGAGAGATCTCCATTATTTTTATTCACCTGTTAAAAACACACCAGCCATTACGCTTGCTAGCCTATTAACCACCCGCATCGGTTCCCGTTGCCCGTTAGTATTGTCAGCAAGCATGTCAGCTCCGTTGTCGCCGATCGCTGGCAACGAGAACGAGCGGGCTCTCTGATGAATGTCAGGATCTGCAACAACAGCCAATCCACTTCTGCTTCTGCCGCAGATGTATCATCAAAAGCCAAGTCTTCAAGGGTTCATAGACAGCCTCGTTCGTCATTTTGTGCGACTATTCCAAAGATAAGGAACAATGGCTAATTAAATTCATGAAGCTCCATTCTGGGCCAAAACCTTAGAAAACTAGGAGTGGAGTGTTCCCCTTAGAACCTGGGGATCTGTACTGGCTGATTTGGATCCAAACTTAAAAACGCCTTGAACGATAATTTGATGTCGTGATTGGGTAGTCTTTCATCGAGCAATGCGGCGCAGAGCCGTCTGGCGTCATTTAGGCTTTGTAGCAATACTGAGTTTTGCGATTGAATCCCCTCGGCCATCTCTCATATTGGCGCTTCTTGAGTGTCCTCGGGCACCGCAGACAGAAGTGTATACCTTTCTAGACCCCAGTGACTCTTTAAGTCGCATAGATCAGACCATGCTTTCCCTTCTTCTTGTTTTTTTCTCATCTTTCGTATAGAGCTGTTGTTCCTGATGCAAAACTTCCAATCCCCAATTTTTTCCAGCTCCCTCTTGACGCCAGCATCGTCAAGTTGACTTATCTGCATGTAAAACAATATCAAAGTATATCGCCGAAGGAATACAGATTGAGGCGGATCCCCTTCCAATATAGACCACAGCAGTGGGACGCTCATATTAACGTTGCGTACCCCCTGTTCGGCACCCCCCCTGTTCAGCACCCTTAAAATCTAACAACGAAATGCCTACTTTTATAAACTGATTTAAATATAAAACTACCAACGCACAAAAATACAATTGTTTTCAAGCTTCTCCGGTTGATTAACCTCTTCTTCATCAGCTAAAGGTTCCAGATTTTCTAACGTGGTTTATCAGTACCCCGGCCATATCAGTACCCCGGCCACTTTTGAGCTCAACACCATCTTTCAATTGCGACACGCGCTTTTTCTCCCATCAACAATGGAAGATTTATACTAGCACTAAATGAGCT
Source organism: Pyricularia pennisetigena (assembly GCF_004337985.1). NCBI lineage: Eukaryota > Fungi > Ascomycota > Sordariomycetes > Magnaporthales > Pyriculariaceae > Pyricularia > Pyricularia pennisetigena. Next base: position 53,062 of record NW_021940928.1, on the reverse strand, counting down.
TCGATCTAACAAAAAGTCCAGCATTCGAAAAGTCGCCAAAACTTACAATGTAGCCCGAACGACCCTACAAGACAGAATAAACGGCGCCGCTGCTTTGGCCAATCGTCGGCCCAGCGCGCAAAAATTGACGGAAAGCGAAGAGGAGGTAATCGTCCAGTATATATTGGACCTAGATTCCCGAGGATTTCCGCCTCAGATCGCTGACGTGGCCGCAATGGCCGACTATATCCTCGCGATGCGGAATACGCGACCGGTTGGCAAGCTTTGGGCTTATCGCTTCGTTAAACGACGTACAGAGCTAAAGACGCGTTTTTCTCGCGCCTTCGACTTCCAAAGGGCCCTTTGCGAAAATCCTGACGCGTTAAACGCGTGGTTTCGACTAGTAGCCAACATGAGGGCCAAATACGGTATCCAGGACTGCGATATCTACAACTTCGACGAAACCGGCTTTATGATGGGCCAGATTTGTGGCCATATGGTCGTGGCCGGGTCAGAAAAACGCGGAAAAAGCAAACGAATACAGCCTGGCAATCGAGAATGGGCTACGGCAATCTGCTGCATTAGTGGCGACGGGTACGATGTGCCTCCATTTCTCATCGTTAAAGGCGCCTACCATCTCGCGAATTGGTATACAGAAAGCGGTCTTCCGGCTTCCTGGCGTATCAAACCTACCCCCAATGGATGGACAAACAACGAAACAGGCCTGGAATGGATCCAACATTTCGACAATTGTACGAAATCGCGGACAAAGGGCGCATATCGGATGCTGGTACTCGATGGGCATGGCAGCCACCAGTCGCCCGAATTCGAAACCTATTGCAAAGATCACAACATTATTCCGCTTTGCCTGCCTGCTCATTCATCTCACCTAACTCAACCACTTGACGTAGGAATATTCAGTATCCTAAAGCGGGCGTACGGTCAAGAAATCAACGACTTTATCCGGGCCCACATCACCAGTATTAGCAAAGTCGAGTTCTTTTTAGCCTTTGCAGCGGCCTATAAAAAGTCAATGACGAAAAAAAATATGGCCGGAGGTTTCCGAGGGGCCGGACTTATCCCTTTCGATCCGGAAACGGTTATATCCAAGCTGGATATAAAATTGCGGACGCCGTCACCCAAAGAGCCTGCTTTTCCCAATACCGATATTTGGGTTTCTCAAACGCCACACAACCCAACAGAAGCGGTTTGCCAATCTACGCTTGTTGAAAATCGAATTAGCCGTCATCAAAGCAGCTCTCCGACTCCTATTTTCGAAGCAGTAAAGCAACTGGCGAAGGGATTAGAATCTTTTGCTTATCGAAACACACTTCTCGAAGCAGAGGTCCGCAACCTTCGGAAGGCTAACGAAGCGCTTAGCAAACGACGAAGGGCCAAAAAAACACAAATCCGTCAAGAAGGGTCAGCAACGGTTGGAGAAATACAAGGTTTGTTAGAACAAAAGAACGTTACGGAACAGGTACAGCAGGAAGAACGTGAAAATAGGGGTCGTTCTATTGGAAGGTTAACGACCGTTCAGCGCTGTAGCAACTGCGGGAATACAGGGCACAATGCACGCACCTGTCAGGAGGATGCAGAAATGTCCGATGTATATATTTCCGATTGTATCGAGGTAAATTAAATAAAGCTGGCGTTATAATTGACGTTGGGAGTTTGGCCGGTTGGAAAAGTGGCCGGGGTACTGATATGGCCGGGGTACTGATAAACCACGTTATATCATTTTCCTGCAATCCAATAATGTTTTGTTTGTTAACCAAAAGCTCGTTTGGATCCGGAACCACCCTCCTCCTTTTAGCCGGCCGTATTGCCTCCAGTTGTGCTTCCGATAAGCTGATTTTTTGCTGGGCGCTAGCCAAAAGGGTATCTTTGGCTTCGAAGCTTTTTTGGACTTTTGCAAATAAAAGACGTGAAGTAGCGTTGGTTTTGTTGGATTGGGAAAGTTTTTGCAGTTGAAATCGGACGTCTCGGGTCGTTTTAGGGGTTTTCCAAATAAGTAGAGACGGGTCGTTAATTTTTTGGGTTGGGCTTTCCGGTGTTTTGTCCCTTTGCAAACCGTTGTTTTCACTTTTTATAACGTTGGCGTTGCTATTTTCTAACAAAAAAGGGCTTAAAAGTGGTTTAACCAAATTTACCGGCCATAACCCCGTTGTACGCCACCCAGATTGGATAATTTTTGTTGTAAATGCTTTCGATATGCCGTTTTTATAACAAAAAAGAAATTTCCTTTTCCCAATAACCGATGAACAGCAAAATTGGCTAACAAATCCAAGTTGACGTCGATAAGTGTTACGACCAGACAGTTGGGCCGGTACCAGGGAGACCAGGCGGGGTCACACCCCTCCTGACGATACTCGCCCAGAGAAAACACCGACCGGCAGAAAGTGTATTACCTAAGGAAGGAGTCACGTGACTCCACGTGACAGCCAAGGAAGTGATCTCAAGTGATCTATAGAGATCAAAAGAGATCACACTTGGGATATAATCTATATAAGACACGCTTCTTACCATGTAAATAGACTTAGCTTAGGATTGCTTAACAGCAATCAACTTGTCTCCAACTTACTACCTACCCAGGAATTGATCATAACTTCACCCCAGTCATTGAGAACCCCAGTTATCCAGTCAGACGCTCAGTTGCTTCAACCCACTGTACTTTACCATAAGAACAGGCTACCCGATACCTTGATCGTAACAAAGAGCTTGAAGATAATTGTATTTCTATGCGTTCATAGTTTTATTTTTAAATCGATTTCCGAAACTCGGAATTTTGTTGTTAGATTTTTGGGGGTGCGGTTGTTAGGGGGGTGCGGTTGTTAGGGGGGTGCGGTTAGGGGGTACCCAACGTTAGTGATTGGTGGGTTGCATGCTAGCCTCAAATTCTGGATGTCAGTCTGTTTTAGCTACCCGCATAACTTTCTCCAACTCCTCGAGCTTCGAGTTGTGGGCTTCAATACATTAGAGGTAATCCATTGCTAGCATCATACATTATTGGAAGGTAAACAGAACAGATTTAGCAATGACATTGTGCCTCTGATGTGGAGCTAGAAAGCAACATTAATGACAGTCCTTGGCACATTGTCCAATATAAATACTTTCTAACGTGTATTGTTGGTTCCCGATTCAGTATATTCCTTTGGAAGTCACGGTATCGTAGGCCAGAGTGTCCATGCAAAAGCTTCGAAACCGGCTGCAACCAAAAAAGCAAGATAAAAAACAATCATTGAAGGCGTGTATCTCGCATTCCGCATATTGGGTGAGGAACAACGGAGAACTAGTGCTCAAGTTCGGAATGCGAAAGGCCGGCCAGGTTTTCGTCGTTGGCATGCGAGCCCGCAGCTGCGGATGTTTGGGAGGTGGCGGTGGAGATTGATTCGGGGCTAACCCTGTCCCATAAACTGCCAAAGGAGTAAAATAAAGCAGTTAACCTTCTTTTATTTCACCCCTCGCTTTTTCCTCGATTGGAGGGGTTGTGGGTAAAGGCTGAAAAACTCCATTAGAAACTATAGTTGTTGTGAACGTTGTTTTCTATTATTTTATCTAAACGAATGTATCTATCTGGCTGGGTTTATATAGTCGAACAGACTTCTGTACAATGCCAGCTTAATCCTAGGAAAATAGAGTAAAAGAGTGCCATGCGCGTTACAAGGTCGTGTTGGAATAAGAAAGCGCGTCAAGTGAAGGGAGTCGGTGTCATGCCTTTGACAAAGCGTGGAAACAAAGTCGTTTCTAATGATTCAGCTGGTTTCAGCCCGATTCAAACTCAATGTGCCTGAATGCTTTGTCAAAGGTTGGAGTGCACGCTTTTGTTGCTGATTGCGGTGGTTTACTACGCGACAATAGTGAAGCCAAAAAAGTGATCAAGCAATTATTAAAATGCCGTGCAATTTGCTAGGTATTTGTTTCTCTCTAGGTTCATCTGACTAATAGTTAAGTCAAGCAACTGGAAAATCTGCATACAAACCTTTCTCGCTTGTGCCAAGATTCCAATCATCCGGTTCCAGGAGTTCCGAAGCAGCCGAACCTTGGACTGCAGTTCCTCACATTGATTGAACTGGAGTATAATATTTTTCAGCAAGTCATCTAGCTCGAAACGATTTGCTGAATAAACGATAGGACTTGAAGAATTGCTTGAGCAAACGGTTGAAGTATAAAGACTTGATGCTGGTCTTGGGGTCATGTTGTTTTATGTTGTATCTACGTCAAATCTTTTTGCCTTTGCCAGAATTGTGGTGGCTTTTAGTAGGCTTTATACTCCAGAGCAGCTTGCTTATGTTCTTTTCCTGAAGTCAAGCCGCTATACAGCCTAAAAAGCCTCTGGCGATGTCGGTCAGCCATTTACTTGGACACGTTGCAGCAATCCAGTTTTGGTGCAGGTCTAACCAGGCCCATGATTGAAGTCAACCGGCATAAGTAAATGTTATTATTTGTTAAGAAACACAACAGCACCCAGAGAAAACTGTTTTCTGCTTGCTAAATACCACTTCTATCTCTCACCTGGCTTGGCCGACTTTGGTCTTTGGACATAGCGCCTGTGACATTCAGACCCTGAGATCACCCGACCCTAACCCTGACCAATGACCAATGACCCACATAGGCGATACCTTCTACTCGCGTCGCGTCAAGCTCAGCAACTTTTTTCAATTCCTTTCCCCTAGAGTAGGATCTTCGTCGATGGGTGCCAATAGACTAGCTTCCGTGCTATGCTTACCCTGGCCATGACAACGCCGGCCTGTTTCCAGCTCCGTTAACCCGATATTGCAGTCCAAGATCAATAGCCGACGAATTGTCTTCAATCAAGTTCTGCAAATATAATCATGAAGTTGCCTCAGCCGCCGTGACGCCGATCCCTGGCAGCTAGAACACTTTGCAACTCGTCGGACGCAGCCTTGGCCATTTTAAATTTATCCAGTTCTCTTGGGCATCCTAACTGAGCTTTATCGTCGGCACCGATTCCTTGAATAATCTGAAGAGGAGGGGCAAGCCCGCGCCCTAGTGGTCTGACGATGCCCAAGATTTTCTGTGGCTTTTTGAAGGATGCTCTTGCGCTGGGAATGTCATCAGATGACATTTGATCGAGAGAGGGCTTCGTACAGAAATTGATGGATTTCTGGGCCTTGACCGTGAGAGACCTGTATGGGCAGGAGACAGATTCCTGCATGAGGCTGCAAGTAGAATGGCTGTAGCTAACTTGCGAAAAGAAATATGGTGTTTGGCCCACATGTGACCTGTTCGCAAAGAGGGCTTCTGTCAATTTTCGAGGCAATGTCGATGCTATACGTAATTATATCTACTGGTCAAAGCAACTATTTACGTCCTCAATCACATTATCGAATTCATTTACTTGTTAGGTTTGACATTTGAACCGCCAAATCTAGCTGCACGGATTAGAAAGTGGTGTACTACGGTCCTAGTGGCCTTGGAAAAGACAAGGACAAGACCAGGACGACTGTGGGAGCATGAAAGTAATGACGAGTAATTATCGCTCTCGAATTGTCCACCCAGCACCTGGTCTCATACTTGGTGTTGCTTGCTCTTCTCGAGCTCGGCCCCAGACTGCAGAGTCGCAACTTCCGTCCGTTCGACAGTAGGGTGTCCTGTCGTAACCGCACATTTGAGGCAATAGAACAGGTTAAACCCTATTTGATACATGCAGGCTGTTTTTGCTTCATCTGTCGAAGTGAGCTCTGTCCATTTTGCACACCGCAAGCAAGCAACTCTAACCACCATGATTGGGGCACGGCGTCCCGTCATCGATAACCTAGTAGTATTTGTTAGCAAGTAACTCCACGATGAAGTTCCGAATGATAGCGGGGATAAACTACTTGCAATTTGGTACGCCTACGGACCTAGCACACCAGTCTGGTAGCCACTGCCGTCAAGTTAAGCAGACTCTTCAATCGCCACAGGTATATATGAGACTTTTGCAATATGTCGCTTTATCCCTTCTAATAGACACACTGATGCGCAATTTCCTATTCCGTACATCCGGATATAGATGCTACCAACCAGGTCTATTGATTCATTCTCCTGACATGTGTTTATGCAAACTTATAGACCGCATCAGCGTCAAAGGGAAGCGTAAATGAGAGATCAGTAAATGGATGATTTGTGGAAGGAAGTTTGTCTTTCGGTCTCTCCAGTCTTTTCCAGTTGCTCAGCTTACATCATGCTAAGATTTGTCTGGCCAAGACTTCCGTAGCTTCCTCCGGTAACAACCAACATGAGACTCCGCTTAGGCCGGTTGTCATAGCTAAATGCAAAGGTTTGATTCAATGTAGCAGCCTGTTGCGCCGATTTTGGCGTCACAACCCGCGTTAATCGTCATGCTGTCGTTTAAAAGCAGCACAGCAGGCATAGACCATTACCACCGCTACTACTCTTACGATCGTGTCAAGGTACGCTTCAGCCAAGTGCCCCAGAGCTTACGGCAACGATGGAATTGGATTATGAAACCAATGATGACAGGCTTGATGAGGTGCGGAACTGTCTTCTGATCTCCACCACCCTAATGAGCATCTTACTGACCAAACATTTCTGCAGAGCCTGAACTTTGCAGACGAAGAGGCAAGAGGCACACCAGAGCCGAAAGAGCTTGTATTAAGGGGCCTTAATATACGCCAAGTCCCGACCTATCTCAACAAACTGGGTCTCGATGCTCGTGATATCGACATCAGACGGATTAGTGATAATTCAGTCATTCTCATTTTTGATTCAGGGACAAGTGCACTCAGTGGGATTCAAACTTTAGCTGGGCGCGAGATTCAGGACGCAACCCAACAAGAACCATACGAGTTCCTCACAGCTGAACCTTTCTCCGAAGTGCAAGTGAGGTTTGCCGGTGCGCAGGATCGAAGGTTTCAGGACCATGGACGATTCTGGGCTCCACGGCAGTTCGCACCTCATCATCGGGGTCGAGGTGGAGGATGCAGAGGCCCGAGATATCCGAACAGGACTGGGCGTCGGAATGATTCACGCGAATGGTTTCGCTGAAAGCCAGAACTGGAGACGAGGTCTGCGGGAACATGCTATCATAAGGGTTCAATTGGGTTGTTTGCTTGATCTTCATTTTAAATAGCCATGGAATCATGAGCTTCCATATTATTTTCTGACCCTCTTTACTTGTATGACATCAAACATGGCTAAATACAGTGGCAGCCTCTCTAAACTTCAGTTCTGCTCCCATGTTGGCCCCGTGAGTTATGTGGTATTCTTCGACAACTCCCTCCTCGATGGACGTAAGGAACGATTGAGCATGACTTAGGTTGCCCGTTGGACTTCCAGTAGAACTGTCATAACACCTGTGGGCTGTCATCGCTTATACAGTATTTAATAGAGCGCCTTGCTATGATGTCAGAGTTCGAATGTAACATTCTTTGACCCGAAGTTACTCCAAAGCAGCCGCAGAACCGTTGATGTATTTCCTGTGAAGATCATGACCCACCATCATATCTGAAAGGCCCGCTGTCTCTCAAACGTATGACTCTTTTGTGCGTAAAATGGCTCATCGTTTTTGATAAGCGCTTTAGTGGCGACACGCACCCGCATTACTGCTCAAAGCGCCTTATACATCAAGTCAACTGTAACATCCGAAACTGCTCTGGGCCTCGTGAGCTACAGCCAGTCAGACGAAAAGCGAAACTTAGTCAGACTTGATCCAAAACTAGCCCTAGACTGTGATAAATAGAATTTCTATGCTTCACTACTTCATCATTTTTTCTTTTATGTGCTTTCCAGATAAATTTGTCATGGAGTCCTCCCTGCATAGCTGGTTAGGCAGCTTAACTGTTTTTCTTTTTACTCAAAAAGAGCTTCACATGCTTGAAATTGCTATCGGCATAATAAAGGCCAAGTACCCTTCCTTCGAAGTTCCGTCATCGCCACAAGAGATATATCCCGACCTTGATTACTTTAACGACCTTCAAGTCTCAACCACCTGCTCTAATCAGATGCCGGGGCTGACAGAGATAGTCGCTCCTGTCTTGCACAACTATCTGAGCCCAGACGCAGCTATAGATTCAAGCATGTTTCAAGACTATGTAGAGCTTCTATCATTTTCTCTACCTAACAAATATTTTATTGAAAATCCTCGAGTTCCGTTGGCCAAGTCAAGCCTGCCGGAGTTTATTAGGCAACAATGCGTCGAAGACACAGTACTATGGCCAATTTTCATTGGTGACGAGCACGCTCTTGCTGTAATATATCCAGATGCGATCCACTGGCTCTCATGGAGTGACCACGCAGTTCCCGATAAAGTGATACACTCTGCGAAGGCCCTACGAAGGCGCTCACTTCCTCTCATAAAGCTGCAGCCTCAGGCGCTCGAGCAAAACAGCTCTGGCTGGTTTGTTTTACATTCCATGCAACGAATCCTGGCTGGCCAACCCTTTGTAGACTTTTCAGACCTCACAGCATCAGTCCGGGAAACAGCGCTGACCCATTTCAAATGTGAGGTTCTAGCAGCGACCAAAGCTAGGACACTAAAGCCAAACGAAGAAGACTTTGCGAACTTGGTGCCTGACGCTGATCGAACAGAGTTTTTTGATAATGCCATATACGCCATGGATGACCTGTTCGTAACTGATCACAGTGACCACTCTCCAGATTTTATTGAGCCAGCCAGCGGCCACATGGTTGACAATGCTCTTTCAGTCGCACAAGATGCCTCGCAAAATCGCCACGGCGCTCTTTTGGTGGTGAAAGATATCTCGGAAAGTCGTCAAGATTCTTCTTCATCCAGCTCCAGCCAATACGCCACGGAAATCAAATTTCGCCGCCGCAGATCGCGCCGACCGAGTCAAGCATTGGACTACAGAAGAACTATTTTAAGGAACATTAGCAAAGCGGTGCAGTGTTATCGATCCACACATCTAAGCACTGAAATGAGCGTCCCACTCCTGTGGTCTATATTGGAAGGGGATCCATCTCATTCTGCATTTCTTCGGCGGTACACTCTAATATTGTTTTACATGAAGATGAGTCGGCTTGATGATGCTGGCATCAAGAAGGAGCTAGCCAAGGTTGGGAATGTGAGCTTTAGCATCAAGGATAACAGTTACATACGCAAGATGAGGAAGAAACAAGAAGAAGGAAAAGCATGGTCTGATCTATGCGACTTGAGGAGTGACTGGGGTCAAGACAAGTATACACTTCTGTCTGCGGTGCCCGAAGATATTCGAGAAGCACCGATAGAAGAGGTTTCTCAGGGAATTCGATCAGAAAACTCAGTATTGTTCCAAAGCCTAAACGATGCCAGAAGTCTCTGCGCCGCATTGCTGGGGGATACGCTTCCCAAATGTCTTCTGATCGACAACTATAGCTACAAAGACAGTCGACTTAGCACTCACGACATCAAATTATCCTTCCAAGCGTTTTTAAGTCTGGACCCAAGTCAGCCTGTACAAATTCCCAGGTGTTAATTAAGGGGAATCATCTATCATACTACTGTAAATTTGGTCCTAGAATTCTGAGCTTCTTGACTTTAATGAGAACTGCTTATCTTTGGAGGAGGAACCCACAAAATGGGAAGCAGGACTGGCTATGAGCCCCTGAAGGCTTTGCTCTTGTTGATGTGTTTGTGGTGAAAGCAGAAGTTGAATGGCTGGTTGCAGATCCTCTACCTGGCCCCATGCCTTTAGGAACTAACGTGATAGTTGCCTTCAAGTCAGCAAAAAACGGTGGTATATTTAACAGCCTACGTACCGTCAACTCGTATTTCAATGTCATGAGAGGTAGGTTTTTTTTTTGAAGCGGCTGGCAACAAATTCCTCTTGTGTGCACAAATGATCAGTCACATAATTATTCTCTTTTTCATGCTAGATTATGTCGTGATCCCAACGCAGTTGGAATGGCGGGGTTCGAGATGGTATCCTGTTGTCGTCGACACGACAGAAGCTGCATGCCTTCACCGTTGCGTACAGTTAGGAGCAAAACCATCTTCCTCTCGTCAACATAATCGATTTTCTACATCTGCCCCATACAGTGTAGGTTACCGTTGCCTTGATTACTGTGTACTCATCCGTCCTGGCAAAACGACTCCCAATTGCTATTCTGTTATACGCTAGAGTTAAGTAGTCCCATGCCCCGCTCACACTGTCACGGGAGATATTCGGTTAAACATCCAAGTGGGGAAATAACAGCTACTTCGAGGTACTTTTGCAGATGGGCAATTAGAGCCAAGAATGGCTGTTTGTAGCTTATTAGGCAGCCAAATCTGGATCTTCCTCCATCTTGCCAAGTAGACCCAAGTATCTTAAAGCCGTCCCCACATTTTCAAGTTTCAACGTATGTACTGAAAGCGGAAGATAGATTTGCTCCAAACTGTATGATTAAAGCCGACCGAGCAACATTAAAAGAACACCTCACAAGGTCAACTCTCAGGCAGGTTTATCGGCAATGGAGCTTGTGTCTCCGGACGACAAATGGTCATGATTCCTGTTCCGGTAGATTTGGCCTTAGGGTAACCTGGCGAATATGGATTCTGGACCTCGTGCTTGGGGCTGCATCCCAAAACCTGCTTTTGTGTCGCCGCAGCCCTATCATCGCGCGAGCTACTCAGAACAGTAAGCTTTCTGGTTTGCCCTCCTTACATGGCTGGCTCTTTACGGTGAAGTATGTCCAACGCTTGTCAGTGTCCACACCCATTTGACTTATTTCAACTGGTTATAATTAAGATGTCTTTTAACTTCGCTGCTTTTGCAACTCCGGATATCACCCCTAGGAGCCAACCCATCACAGTCTTGGCTCACTTGCCTAATTTCATCAACCGTGCTTACCACTATTCAACCACTGAGCGTTGCGCCAGGCCGTTGCAAGTGGGGAAGTCCACTCAGACTGGGTGCCAGCTCTCACTAGAAAGACTATAGCGCCAGATCTGTTAACTTGCGGTGTGCCGTGGTGCTAGTCTTCATCCCGGCCTGCGACCCTACCGCTGGCCTCATAAATTCGTTCTCCTTCACCGTTATCTCAAACCTCCCCACCTCTCCAGCGTCCCTATCCGACGGCTCGATTCCATTCTTTACAGCAGAGTTTGTTACCCTACCCGCTCTTTTATTACCTCCACCGATACAACATTCGCCTTTCCATCAGCTGCGCTTAAAAACATACTCTCGTTTTCTTCGAGTTTAGAACGCATATGCAGACAGAGAGGGAGGAAAACAGTTGGCCAAAAAGGTTGGGCCTCTATAGTTACGCCATATATACCTGCATTTTATGAGTCACCAAACTTTCCCACCCACCATCCGTCACAATGCGCGGCTCGGTCGCTGCTGCGGCCTGGCCAGCAGTCACCAGCAACCCCGCCAACGCTGCCAACGCTGCCAACACGTCGCCCAATGGCATACTCTGCTCGAGCTCTCTCCAGGCTCACTCTGACAACGACACCGTGCTTCAAGCCTTTTACACTCATCTGAAGTCTTGTGATAAAGAAGAAGCCGATATTTGGGCCAAGGCTTGCGAGCGTGAGGGCCAAGCGTCGGACAGCTAGATGGAAACAATCAGCTGTCGTTGCGCTAGAAACGTGCGCGGTAAGTTCAAAAACAAATACTGAGGGAGGTCTCCTTTGAGTCAGCCAAACCTTAAGATGATGCAAAAATTGGGATTCTCCTATTGGCTTATCAGCCATAGGCAACCCAGTTACCACGAGAGACACCTGATGATGAGAAACCTTGTCGTATGTGGTTCTCAAAATTCATCAGCCGTTGGCTTACCTTCAGCTGTCGAGTTCTATCCAGGCCGTCTCTGTTAGCGGGATGAGAACGACGCCGCAATATGGGCTGTGGGACTAAGATTAAGCTGGGGATACGGAAATAAATTGAAGCGTATCACTCATGGTCATGCAGAGATGATATAAAGGTTGCTTCAGCAGGAGCAATATGTACAAACTTACTTGTAAATACGAATAGGTATCTTTTTTATCGCAACCATAAGCTATCCGATTCACATGGGTTTATTCAGGTTTTGGTGACTAGGTAGGCAGGTAGGTGGTCACAGCAGGATTTTCAGAGATGATGAACTATGGCGAGGAGCGAGGACATATCCGGAACGAAAAAACTTTCAATATGCAGCGTTTCACCTTCCGAAGCGTGAGCCACATGACTGAGCTGTGGTAGCACAAATTGAGCCTATCATAATGTACCTCCACTTTGCGGTACGTACCGACTATCACAGAAGCAATGTCATCGTCACACCTGGATCGAGCTTTCTGGAAGTATTAGGCACATATGGACGTCTTGTGAGCCTGACAGGCAGCACCTGTCACAGGCAGCGGTACCACCTCCACTGCGTTAAGATGGCGCACGTCGTTCCTACGCATGCGTTCTTTTGATATCTTATCTTACACTATTTTCTCACAATCCGATCTAGACAGGTCTATGCTCAGGCTCTACCAAAAAGTGAAAAAAGGTCATTCGCCCATTTTGGTCACCCTGCCCTCCGGACTCATACGAAATCGGCATCGCCATTTCAGCCACTTTAGCTCTCAACCATAGTCACGTAGCTGAGGTCATTGATAAATGCAAGCAGGGACTCCCTGTCATTCTGGATGCCCTTTCCAGAAGCAACCTGCCTCTCCGAACCGATTACAATTGCGGAAGAGCAAGGTTGGCTGTTGCCTCGTGGAAAGGAAAGCAATATGTGGCTTGGCCTCCGCCTGCTATTATCATAATTACTTACTAGTCAGCTTCAATGCATTTTTTTTGGCGTGACTGAAAATATAATGCGGCTTAAATATGTGCCGATAACATGTAGCATGTCAATAGACCCTGCGCATTAGTATCTTGCCACTGTTGTTTATGGCGGATTGAAAACAGTCGTCAATCGACAAACCCGACCCGCTCGATGCGTCGTATGGGTGCCAGTCGCTCATCAGGATGCGCACAGCTACTGCGACATCTTGGACATGGCTCTCATCACCATTCCCTTCTATTTCCTTCAAGCTGGTCTGGTCAACGTCGTCAGCTACAAGACATATGTTGAACCTTCCATCTGTTCGAGACCTCTTTGAGGGTCTACCGTTTTCAGAACTGTGTCTTGCTAAGGACACGCGACGCAACTCCAGATGCAACTGATCTTGTTGGGCTTGAAAGTCTCCAAAAGTGACCCTATAGACGCACATGCCAACAAACAAGCTTGTGATTGGCCCACTTTCCTGTGTGTAAGACCTGTGCATATTATCAAGAAACAAAAGATTCCTGTCCCTCTTATGTTCTTCTAGACTTGGCAATCCGGACCTATGGGACGTTGCCTCCAGACTTCTTGTGACAAAAGGTTGCAACGCACTTTGGGTTTCAACTCCCTCTTGGACCAGATCCACAGTTGTTTCTAAGGCAGGCTGAAGAGAGCCTCCTTCATTCGGGTAGTTGGATTGCTGCTGTATTCCGAGCAGTGTTTCTGCAGCAATCTCCGTATGAGGATCGCCACTCGCAAGCTGATAAATTCGGGAAGAATGGAATCCAAGCCTCCGAGCAACCAGCGCAAGCTGCCTCAATGAAACAGGATCTTCACTGGGCCTCTTGCTCTTGGCAAGGAGTGCCTGCTGGTTCTGTGGCCCAACCGGTGACATCAGGCTTTTTCTCATCGCACAGAGCCAGAGTTGTCTTTGTGCGATGTCAAACTGTTCCTCCACCGCCGATGCCGGCCGTTTGTGGAAATCTGTATCTGTTCTCTGAATGACACAGTCCGAATTTTCGTCACCTCAGAAAATAGATCGAAGGGACTGTCGCACGGTTGAATCGCGTTCAACCTTCACAAGTTGCTTTATATATCTTGCACACCCTTCCAAGTAGCGCATATCATTGAAGAATGTACCTAATGAAGGAATCTGTCTCTTGAACTCGCATACCGCATCAATAAAAAGTTGACGATTTTCAGAACTGGCTCTAGGCAACAGCTTCCCGCTCTCCAAAAGTGACTCAAGCCGGAGCCTATCGTGCTTGGACAAGCCAGGGCATTTGCCTTCTAATGCTGCGACGGTATAGCTGTCGATACTTCCGAGCAGCTGCGTTTGTCCTCGGACAAAACTCGTAAAAATACTTAGTATTTGACTAAGGTAGTGTGAAGATTCCTGCCCAGTCGAGGTCAGCTGGACATCAACTACTGCTTGATTGGCAGCACCCACCTCAACGCACTTCATGGCCTCTACTTTGTGCATATTACCAAACGGTGACTGGTGCCATAGGCCAGGAATTTTTAGGAGTGCCTGGAATCTACTTTTCAGCTTTTCAGAGATAACATAGGTGAGATACCGTTTTTTATGTTTCGAAAAGAGAGATTTCCACTGTTTTTCTAGCGTCTGGTCTTTTTGCGACCTAGAAATAAATATTTGTTGGAATATCCAGCCCAGCGAGTCTTTTGGATTATTATTGTCGTTTTCAGTTTTCAATTTTTGTACCATATTTTTATCCATTTTTGACCAAGCAAGTTAACTTTGGCCCGGGCTTTAGGTTTATTATTACACGTATTTTCCTTGGTATAAAATTTTACCACCCACCATTCTTTGTTTGTTCCCTTGGTTGCTTTTAGGATTAATCTTCTAGTGATATATTTTAATATTGTTAACCGTGGTAAATCTAATGTTAACGGTCGGCCATAAAAGCTGAACAACGTTTCGCGGCTTATATTCGAAAGCTCGATAGCAGTTTCCAGTAAACCGTTATTAATAATTGCGGAAACGTTGTATTGTGAACTTTTATAATCCGGGAGCGTTTTTAGGATCTTACATAGCTTTTTTATTTTTTCTTTTTTTGTACTGGTTTAAATCATTCCAATTACAATATAGACAGTTAAGTTTGATGCGCGCAGTACCTCTATAGAAAGGCGTGCCTTGTGGTGGTGACATTATCTGGTCTTGGACTCCAAAAAGCCTTTATGGGGACACTATATCTATGTCGAATGTTTACGTCGGCCTCTGCCTAAAAAGGTGTCTAAAAGAATTGTTGGATTGACCAATATATCTACGGTCATAAATATCGGGCTCCGGCCATTTTGGTTCACCTCGATATGCCCATGCAGGTGACTCATCGGATATAGAACTTCCTCACTTCTTAGTTGCAGTTGGATTTGGCTGTTTTCCAACCACCTCCATTTGGTAGTTTTGGAGGACGACTCGCTTGCGTCGAAACAGAGACAACGATTTCACCATAATTTTGCAGCGCTCGAGGCTCGTGGGAATAACACCAGTGAAATATGCTCCTTCAAAAAGCGTTTCATCAGCTTCCGAAGCAGCGGCTTCGAGCGGTGACCTGGGAATCGCCCCTAATAACACTCGCCAAATGGCAGCCGCGGACCAAGACCAGGGATACAGTGGAGATGGTAGTCCAGCACATCAACGACTGACATTCACATGTTTCACCGACCGTCAACCTAGCAGGCCGACAGCGCTTGCGGGTTAGCCATGCAGCTGCAGAATTTTCATCGTGGTTGGTGTCATCCCAGATGTGCGACAGTCGGCGCGATTGAGAGCGTTTTGGGGCAACATACTAGGAGTCAATCTTCGAAATCTCGGGGCGAGCATTGAAATTGCCCCATATCTGAGAATAGCTTTAAAATAGGAAATTTGGGATTTTTATACTGTCACAACTCAATGTCGCGAAGTAAGCTAGGGCGTATACATAACACGCTAGGCAAATGATAGTATTCCGAAATTATTAGATGATAACTGATTCTTATCTTCCTTCCTCTTTCAGTACAGGTTTGCTTTGTATACACCTGTCATTGGCTGGAGCTAGGCTATCAAATTGCCGTGACCAACATTTGCGGGTTCTGGGATTATGGCCTTGCAATAAACGTCCTGATGGGACTTGACGCTTCGACCAAGCCCCCTCCTGTACCGAAAATTGCTGCTGATAACAGACGAGACAAACGCTTCAACTAAGCCTAAGAACACGTCGAAATTTAATGATAAAACTTTCTCACACGCCACCGTGCAAGCTGAGGCCAACACATGGTCGGTTTGCGCTCTGCTTAGGCACTGCCTTACCTTCGGTGTGCTGCATCTCTATTTACATTCTATCTTTTCTTTAATGCTGGCTACTTTTCAGTCATATAGCATGGCCCTTCGAAGCCCATGAAAAACGGTCCAAGGTCAAGGGCTTACGGTGAGTTATGGTTAGAGAAAGACAAGCATTGTTTCTTTGGACTTGTTCTCGATGGCTGCCATCAGCTGATGTGAATGTACCTAACCTAACCTAACGTAACCCTCTTCTGCAGTCTTTAGATAGAGGCCTCAAAAAGAGGTTGTTCCCGTAGGAAAACCAAGACTATCTGCATCCATCTCCTCCCGATGTAAAAGCCAATCCCAGTTATATAGCCGACTTTTATACCTGCAGCCAACAACCTGTCCGCCACTAAGAATTCCGGTCTTATTAGCTGGCTCCAAATCTTTCAATGCATTATCCATAACGTAACGTTACTGCACGACTGTATACAAGAGAAGCTTACCCGTTGTAACAAAGCACATATTAATACAACCGCACACAACACTGGAAACCATCGATGGAACCTCACATACTATTTTCCCTTTTGCCACAAGTAGTGGCCCGTGCTAGTTGAGTTTGGACGCGTCAAAACAGGTGTTATAACCGGTACCAGGGAGACCAGATAGAGTCATCTTACACTCGCTCATGAGAGATATCCCCGACAGAACCCAAAATTATGTAGGGAAGGAATTAAAACCTTGTATGACGCCAAGGACAGGGATCATTTGGATCAGGAGATCACAATCACCACACTTAGGAAATAGGCTATAAGCAACGCTCATTACCATGTAGATACATTTCTTTCCAGGATCGCTTAGCAGCAATCAACCTTTGGTTAACAGCAATTCTTGAGTTCCATCAGAGATTCTCCCCACTCAATGAAAACCCCAGTTACCTGCAGTCAGAAGTTCAGTTGCTTCAGCCCATTGTACCCTTAGCAACAGATCACCCCGATACATCGATCGTAACACTTGGCCTGGGACACCTTGGACATTTGGCCGGGATGCATTGGCCTGGGAAATTTGGCTTTGGCCTGGGAGATTTGCCTACCCAACGAAGGAACCAAACAAACTCGGGCTACCCCGGCGGATTTTGGGGCATTACCTAGCTATGCGGACAGGACACTGGGATTTTTGAGGTTACCACGACCGGTTTGCCCACCACGGCGCAAAAACGCAGTGCCCTTGGTGCGATAACTCCACGGCATCAGACCGCTTGGTCCACTGCCCAAACAGTGTCAAACTATGGAAAAAGTGGCCCAACGGCCCGACTCAGCGGCCAAACACGCAGACCAGACAAGAGTACCTATACAAGACATTGGGGAACCCGCGGGCCTTCAAGGAGTTCGCAGCCATTACTGGCCATTCAGCCCTCCCTCCGCGCTAAAAGCGCACCGAACCGGCCCTAGTGGACACCCCCGCGCGCAACGGTGCGCACGGACAGACGGCGGAAGGCGGCGCAGGCTGGTCATACCTCTGCAGGAATATAAGTTNACTACTACTACTACTACTACTACTACTACTACTACTACTACTACTACTACTACTACTACTACTACTACTGCTACTACTACTACTACTACTACTACTACTACTGCTACTACTACTACTACTACTACTACTACTACTGCTACTACTACTACTACTACTACTACTACTACTGCTACTACTACTACTACTACTACTACTACTACTGCTACTACTACTACTACTACTACTACTACTACTACTACTACTACTACTACTACTACTACTACTACTACTACTACTACTACTACTACTACTACTACTACTTGGTCTCCTGGTTGCCAGCTTCCCCTGTTGAGGAGTCGCCGTCGTCCTCGTGCAAGCAGCTTACGTCATTTGGCTCAACTGTGATCTCATCCAGCACAGCCTCTTGGGGCTGTCCTTGGGGCTCTTTCGGCCGCTGTGACGACGAATGTGGACAGCGCCGTCTTGTTCTTCGGGGAGGTCTGTAACCGTCACGTAGCATTTCGTACTATCGCCGTGCTTAGTCGATGTTTGCGGAGCATTTGTATACGCTTGTGATCCTGAGCACATACCATTTTTTTGATGTTTGGTTCTTCAAAGCCCTCGGGGATGTTGACAATGCCGTCGTAGCCATAGAGTGGATCATAGAAGACGGTAAATACAAAGATCTCGCCAAGCCTCCCCAGTTGCTCGGCCTTCCTCATGAGACTCCCGCCGCGATTCCGCACCAGCTCCTTTTGCTGCCTGTTGCGTTTCTCCGGGTCCGTGAGACGAGTCATTTCGATACAAAAGGTTTTGAGGACAGTCAATGGTGGCCAGGCTGGGACGGACCCGACATCACGGTAAGCTAAGACAAGAGAGGTCATCATGTAGTATCTGATCTCCAGAGAACTTAGCAGTGTCGCCTGATACAGTTTGGAGCAAATGCTTCTTCCGCCTTCAATACAGACATTCAATCTTCAAAATGTGGGGACAGCATAGGGCTGCTTGAGGCTACTTGACAAGATGTCGGAAGATCCAGATTCGGCCACATAATAGCTGCAAACATCCACTTTTTGCTCTTATTGCCGCCCATTTGCTAAAGTACCTCGAAGTAGCTGCGTGTGCTCCACTTGGCTGTTGCAACAGTGCGAGCTAGCTAGCACTCTACTGAGCTGGACTGGTAAATGAGAGTCTTTAGAGTCGCTCGGCTAGGGCAGATGCGTATACAGCTGTAAACAAGCCTCCATTGGCACTCTGTGGGGCAAACATGGAAAATCGATGTGTGTTGAGGGGAGGAAGATGGTTTTGCTCCTAGCTGTACCCGCACGTATAATATTGTACAGGATTGTAACAGGCTGGTTTGGAGCGATTAGCCCGATGAGGCAGGTCTTCACGCAAGCTCCAAGTTTGACCCACATTGCTATCTTTTCTGGGGGGCTGCTGTCGCACGGCGGTGTGCCCGTACGGTACCATGGTAGGGTGTATAATATTGTCTCAATTGATACGTTTTCTGAATTGTGTGCAAAAACGCACCAGAAACGGAGCTGGCTAAAGGTACACGAATTTTCTACTGAATCATGTGTAGGTGGGAGACACCCCTCAAAACGGTAAAGTTACCGAGATTACACGCCCCAGTGCAACACACCCACTCACAACGAATCTCCAGCCGGATATACGCTGTGACCCCCAGGACTGGGTCGTGGTCTTAAGTTTTGGTGTTTTCTCCTGCCGGCACTGCCGCGAGACCGACCTGGCGGAGGAATTCAGGCCAAGCATTGGTCTCAGTGCTTTAGTCATTCCGTCTGCGAGCTATTTTTGGTGGTAACGTGCACTACTTCCAGCCGCCCCAGTGATACTTGTTCACGTAGCTAGTGGTTGTGAATATCCATATGTTTCAGGCGTGTTGATAGCTTTCTCTAGCGGGTTCATAATTAGCCCAACAGTGGCCATGTTGTCACAGTAGGCGATGATTTTGTCGATATTGACCTGAAGTACCCCCAATAGCGGTGCAATCGTTTGGAGGTCCTAGAGGATTCTGTCGATAAAAATCGTCTCTCTCACTCCTTCAGATAGTGAAGCAAGCTCAGATTTAGTGGTGGAGAGCGTAACATGCTTCTGTTTCACGGCCTTCCAGGCCCGAGTCCGTTGCAGAGGGAGATAACGAATCCTTGGGAGCTTTTGCGATCTTCTGGGTCATCTCCAAAGGATGCATCTGTATGAGGTTCCAGCGTGAGCCCACCCCCAGGTTTAAGTCCCAAATGACGCTGGCGTTTTAGATAGTGAAGTACAGAATCTGCGGCTAGTTGATGATCTTCGGATGGGTTATGGAGGTGTTTGCTAAGCTGGCTAACAGCATAAGCTATATCCGGTCTGGTCATAACGGCTGCATACATCAGTGATCCCACCTTCCGTTGGTAGATGAAGATGCGCTCTGGTGTGGCTTGAGAGGTTGATCTGGCCAGTCGTTCAGATGACTTTATGGCAGTGCGCGGCCCATCTCCTTTGGGTCGCGTTTCAGCGATCTGGACAATCTTGGTAATATATGGGACATTTGGACCCTGAGATCACCAGACCCTAACCCTGACCCCTGACCAACCACCCACCAGGGTGACACCCTTCATCAGCGACGCGTCAAGCTTAGAACTTTGTTTATTCCTTTCCTCTCCTCAGAGTAGAGTCTTCGTCGGTAGGTGCCAATAGACTAGCTTCCGTGCTATGCTTACTCTGGCCGTGACATTAGCTTGCGGAATCTGTTCACCTTACAAAGCAAAAGCTTACCCTTTCCCTCGACTGCTTCCTTCATACAAATAGGATCGACCTGGTCGATCTTATAGCTGATCATGTCCTGTGTAGAGTCTTAGCTCTTGCTCTAATCCTTGGCGAGTAACTACGAAACTCACAACTGTGCCACCGCCGGCGTCACAAACAACATAAACGCCCCCTGTACCTGGCCTCCTACCCCTCTCGATTAGTGTTGACATCGCTGCGGCTTCGGGCTCATTTGCAAATACAAGCTCCGTAGGCCCAGCGGCGCGTTCTTTCAATATGCCTGCTTGATCGGCAGCCTTGTGCATCGCTTGCCTCGCATACCCTTTCCAGATTGCGGGGACGGTAATCACAACGCGAAACACGAGGGCATCGACGACCATTTGCCCCCGCGCGCACACAATCTTGGCGATGGTATTTTTCCAAAGCGCACCTAGGAAATCTGAGACGGCGTCAATAGCAGTTTTGTTGGTGCGCGAGAGGAACTCGCGCGCGCTGACGAGGTATTCAGATACATCCCTGTCGTCATTTGTATCTTCTTCGCGGAGAAGTAGAAGTTTGAACCATGATACCGAGCTTGCATCAGGGGGGACATCAAAGCTCCAATGGATTTTACCGTCATCACCGTAGCTAAGCTCTGTCGGGCACTTGCTTTCTTCACGGCCTGTACCGGGCCAGTTCGTAATCAAGTTGATGTCATTGGGATCTTTCTGAAGCTCGTCTGTGTGGCCCAAGCAACGCCAGGAAATCTATTCTCCCATTGTCAGGTGGTCCGCTTCCTCAGACATGAGAAAAGAAGAACTTGCGTCGTGCCAAAATCAATACCAACAATAAGTTAGCCATCCTGCTCGTCCAAGACTGGAAATTCATCATTGCTGACATCGCTTGGCGGCGATCTCGGACGGGATGGAATTGAGAAGGATGACATCTTGATTCTGTTTCGCGGTTTTTTAACCTGAAATGATATAGAAATGGGAGCTCAAATCCGACAAGTGGAAGGCTGAGTACCAAGTTTATATATTTGTCACTTGGCCCAGAAGCAAGGCAAAACCACGCAAAAAGGCAAATTTGGAATGAACATTCTTCATAGGAACACACACGAAAAGGCAGCCAGGCCAGTCGGAATCCTAGACCTTGGCAGCCGTGGGTTACACCAATAAACGGACAACTTAGCCCTCCACTGTCAAGCTTGTATATATTTCTCAACAAATACAGAAACAAATTGTTGAAAGTGAGTTTGTTCAACAACAAAAGCCAGGAACCCATCGCGATGTCCCAAAGTCGACCAAGCGATCAAACTCCCATAAAAAGTTCTCTTCCCCTCTTAACAAACGCCGACAGCCGAAGATAAGATGATGCGCATGTGAAATCCTATACTTGGCCGTCTTATTTCTCCCTCCGACTCCATGAAATGAATACCCAAGATCAGTATCTCTTGCCCAGTACATCCACCAAAATGCCCGCCGACATAGACGAGGACACGAGCATGGAAGAGGCGATGGACTACATCCACGTCAACAAATCACCATGGCCTTCGTGCGCATGCACGACTAGCAGAGTACCTTTTGAGGAAGACGGCGACGATTGTAACAGTCACAAGCCTGTGCCCAGATTATGTATCGGCTTGGACCAAACAATGCGCTTGGGGCGATTAGCCAACTAACTACCAGGAACAACTTGCACAATGCAACAGACATATCCGAGAATTGGAAGAAGCAACGAACAAAAATTCAAGATTGATACAGTATTGGATTGAAAAGCAGCAAAATGATTGGCAAACTTACCTTCAACCCCGCATTACTGAAATAAACCAAGAATGGCATCAGAAGACCCAAGATCTTCAAACTCGTCACCAAGCCGAACTGGCAAGCTTGCAGAAGCAGTTTTCTGAAGCCCAAGCCCTCGTGCAGCAGCTGGAGTCTAGCCTTAGCACAGAGCATACTAATTGTGTATCCGCGGAGGCCGAAGCCCTCGAGAATCACAAGCGCTGGCGCAAAATTGCCGCTGAGCTTCGCAAACTCCACACCACCTCGTGCCAGTCAAACAAGATTTCTGATCAGGATCTCATCGATGGTGCCAAAAGGATGAGGTGAATGGTGCGTAACTTGGCCGCAACCGGATTTTCTGGGATACTTAGCGAGCCTTCGAGCGATAAGACACGACTCTCGGCCTATCCATGTCCTATGACGGAGGAGTTGAGGCAGATGCAGTTTTTGTTGCACACCAACCAATTTGCCATTTATTTGAGGCGTAATTGTGGCATTATTTGACCAAATACGTGTTTGGGTGTTATATGTGGGCAGGCGAAGCTGCATAGTCGATGCAGAAGCTGTATTCCGCCGTTTATGATAGTAAGGCTATTTGGCTAGCCATTCCTGCCTACCATGACTATAGGCTAGCCAATCTCGAGCAGCAGGCCCAACTGAGAAGATCGTCATCTCATTACAAGAGTGGCGCACAAATACTAATGCCCTAGTTGCAACGACCGCTGCAACGACCCCTGCTGCCCGGAAGGCCCTTCTGGCCTACCGAGCCGATTTTGTCCATTCTGTGCTTCAGTCAGATAACTATCGACGCGACAATTCAGGTCTAGTGGACGACTTGGCCACCATTTTTGACGCGGCAATTTCCCTTGACCGGGACATACACCTGCGCAATGTCACGGCCAGGGTAAGCATAGCACGGAAGCTAGTCTATTGGCGCCTATCGACGAAGATTCTACTCTGAGCAGAGGAAAGGAAACAAACAAAGTTCTAAGCTTGACGCGACGTAGATAAAGGTATCACCCTGGTGGGTCGTTGGTCAGGGGTCAGGGTTAGGGTCTGGTCATCTCATGTTCTAAATGTCACAAATAGCACTACATGAAGTGGGAGCTTTGTTCCCGAACACTCGGGACCCCAGCTTGTTTGTTTCATTGGGTACAGGCTGTCCTTTGCGAGGCGGTCCGCAGAGAAGTTCTCGTTGCTTCTGGAAAGATTCTTTCATACCACGCCTGATCAGGGGATTTTGGAAGCTTGGCGACTCCGACAGGGCTTGGAAGCAGTTACTCAGCCAACAGACCATCGAGAAGTCCAAGAGTGGCTTTTTCCGATTTGACGTGAAGTTTCCTGGTGCAGAACCCCATTTGGATGATCTTTCGAAAATGAAAGAAATAGAGGAGGTAGCCCAAGAAACGATGTTACAATCTCCAGAGCTGAACGATTTGGTCTCTCGCATCCGTGCCGAGCTCTTCGTCTTCACGCTAGATGGAGATGCCATCCCATACCGAGCGGATAACCAGTATGAATGCACAGGTAGCATATCCTGCCGATTGCGGGCTAATACGGCCGCGTTCGATGCGCTGATGACCCAGTTGAATGAAGAAGCTGCTTTTTTGCAAATCAACAATGTCACACTACAGGGTAATTTCTGGAATGGCTCTTGCAGCGATGCCAACGGCAATTTCTGTAAGCATGTGAAGATTCGGGTCTCCAGGTTGGACGAGCCCTTCCAAGTTTGCTTACATGAAGGCTCAGGGGGAGGATGCCACATAAGTGGCTCGCCATTCACGATTCAAAAATTGGCTGAAAACCAGAAATTAGGTGCAAGATTTGGAACAATCGACCACCGTAGAAGCGTGACAGAGGATTCAAATGAGGGCCGTCGTAAACGCCAACGAATCAAGTGAATGAGGGAAAACAGAGCCAATTCTGTATTGAGTTCATGAGTGGAAGGAGATTACTGTGCGGAATCTTATTCCACAAATGTTTGTATTAGCTAGCTATAAGCCATTTATGAGTTCCCAACGTCCAGATTATGCTTTCCATAGCCTGAGGATATATACCGTATACAGACAACTTGCTCTCGTCCAGCTGTGAAACCAGGTCTGACGGAGCCCAGACCATTGGAACCATGTCATGGCACTGCATTTATAGGCACACAGTGCAGTACTTCTATCCCGACAAGCGATCCTCGTCTAACACTAGCTGCTATGTTTGGACCACAGAATATAGAAAGTCTAGGCGGAAGTCCGAACGACATGAGCCAGCACTGACTACGAAACAGACCTCAAGACCTAGAATCCATGACAAACACACAATGGATGAGATCAGAGTACAGAATTATTTAATCCACAAACGACCGTGCACACGCTCCAAAAAGCCAGTTGTCAAAACTGTGAGGTTCCAGCTCCCGGCAGATTATCGAGCTAAGGTTAGGAGGCGGTACGAGAAAGATTAGGCTGGATTTTCTCGGTGAGGCATTGAGTTTGGTACACAGCTGTCTTGGAGAACGATTAGTCTCTCAAATTTCGTTTCAGTATTACTTAATTTGCGTGTTTACGATTTGCATACCGTTTGTGTCATTGTTCTTCAGCAAAACTGTCGATTAGATTCAGCCGTAAGTCATTTAGCTGTCACGCCGAGAAATAATACTATAGAGCATAAAATTCTATTTTACTCCTACATATTATGGTCTCATATCGAAGCTATCCGGAGGACTGCAAGCCTTTTCAGGCTCTGCGCGAGAAACCAATGTCAGGTCCTCACTCACATGTCTCCGTACCTCCCAGATTTAGGGCCATAACCCCACTGTCCGTCCTTATTGATAAGATAGCATTGATAGAATAGCAGCATTTCATCCTGCGATAAAGTCACGAGACCGTTGTCCGCGGGGCTAGTCTGTGTGGGCTTGTGGTGGGGTCTCTTGGTGCACTAGCTGCTGGCTCCTCGTACTTGTGCTGCAAAGTCTCAATCGTGAAATCGGTATTGCATGGGTTGGCTGTAGTACTGCCAACGGGTCCTGTGGGTCCCTTGATGTTGAATAGTAAGCGAATCACACCCACCAGCACAAAGACAAGGTATACCAGCAGCAAGCCGACCGAGATGAGTGCGTCACGGATCATTCCATTTCGCAGGCGGTCGATGACCTGGTACACAGCCGCAGAGATCTCATCGGTCGTTACAGTGGATGGGCTTGAGAGAAATGAAGTCATGTTCGAATCGCCCAAGATGGATTGCTGCGCCCCAGAGCTGAACAAATCTCGGGGGAAGAGCGGGAAGGAAAAATGTGCTTGTTCGTTGACCCACTTTATTCCGTTTTCGACCGCCTCGATCTTGAGCCCCAGCAGACATCGAACCACGTCCTTGACGACGTTATGCAGTACAGTGCCTTCGAAAACGTCGTCCAATCGCTTGTTCATCTCGGTCTGGAAAGTACTGAGTGTGTTATTGACTGCTGAAGTTGCCGTCTTTACGTTGCTGAGGAGCTTGGTGTTGATCTCGTTGGTATGCTTGACCAGAACCTCGTTCGCGTCGGTGGCCCACCTGGTCGACACTTCATCGAGGGTGCTCACCACGTCCTTGGCAAAATCGCCGACCCTGTTGATCAGCGCAGGCGCCTCCTTCTTTACCAGCCGAAGAATGATAAGCTGGCAAAGACAGGAAAGCATGCCAGCGACTGCCAGCCAAAACACAAAAAGCGCAGGCGCCGATGTCACATAGGCCCAGGCCCACCTAGCAAGATACTCACGATCGCTCCGCTTCAGCTTGCTTCCGATCCACAAGCCCAAGGCAGACGAGAGTGGACGAGATCCTTGGTAAAGAGCATCCATAGCGTCGTACTCCCCATCGAGCATCTGTTGAGCAAGTTTCTTTTGGCTATAGTACCGTCTGGCTTCTAGCACCGCCATAAGGATGCATGCAAGCGAGGCGAGGATCGGCATGATCACGAGCAACACGATTTGGGTACGATGCACGATCCTATATAGCCCGTTGAAAAAGTCGGCGACAGCTGTATTGCCGGAGCAGAACGACAACGACTGTTTTGGTGCCAAAGGGAACATATCATCTGGCGGCACCCACGCGCCAGAGCTTTCGTTGAGTTCCTTCCTCGCGAGATCAAAAGGAACGGCGATGGTACGTTTGGTGAAGTTTTGCACGTCGTCGAAAGTCGGAGTCTTTTCTTTCATGTCTTTAAGGCTACGTACGAAATCGCCACTGTCGATGTGGATGCTCTTCAGATCACCCAGGCTACCAGAGATATCTAACTTGGGCACGGTAGCAGAATCGCTGCCTAGGAGACCGCCGAGGCTGGTCCCTTTGTTGAGTTTGCTTACTAAATCGTTGATGGTGCTTTGAAACTTGTTGACCTCGTCGTTGAGGCCTTCGGTAATCTTGCCGATGGCGTTGCTCATTTGCTCAGCCATGGCGTCCGCTGCTTCAATGCCAACGTCGAAGGCACCGTGAATAAAGGCGGCGATGAGGCAGACATACGTTCCAATATGAAAGTTGATGGCTAAGTAAATGATGTTTTCGATGTTTGTGAGAACCAAGAGGAGCATATTCACCGTGCCGCTGACCTCGCGGGAAATACTTTCTACAGCCAGTTTGTTTACTCCGTGCGAGAGGTAGTGCGGCATAGACGCCATAGCGCTACCTATATCTTCGACCTTTGTGCAAGCAGAGAGTGCCTTTTCCTTCGCATCAGTGATGTTGTCGTTTAGACCGGAGATGAGCATAACAAGCCGAGCCAGCACGAGGATGAACAATGCTGTCCAACAATTGAGCCAGATCTGAGACAGTCTAGATCNTTGAATAGTAAGCGAATCACACCCACCAGCACAAAGACAAGGTATACCAGCAGCAAGCCGACCGAGATGAGTGCGTCACGCATCATTCCATTTCGCAGGCGGTCGATGACCTGGTACACAGCCGCAGAGATCTCATCGGTCGTTACAGTGGATGGGCTTGAGAGAAATGAAGTCATGTTCGAATCGCCCAAGATGGATTGCTGCGCCCCAGAGCTGAACAAATCTCGGGGGAAGAGCGGGAAGGAAAAATGTGCTTGTTCGTTGACCCACTTTATTCCGTTTTCGACCGCCTCGATCTTGAGCCCCAGCAGACATCGAACCACGTCCTTGACGACGTTATGCAGTACAGTGCCTTCGAAAACGTCGTCCAATCGCTTGTTCATCTCGGTCTGGAAAGTACTGAGTGTGTTATTGACTGCTGAAGTTGCCGTCTTTACGTTGCTGAGGAGCTTGGTGTTGATTTCGTTGGTATGCTTGACCAGAACCTCGTTCGCGTCGGTGGCCCACCTGGTCGACACTTCATCGAGGGTGCTCACCACGTCCTTGGCAAAATCGCCGACCCTGTTGATCAACGCAGGCGCCTCCTTCTTTACCAACCGAAGAATGATAAGCTGGCAAAGACAGGAAATCATGCCAGCGACTGCCAGCCAGAACACAAAAAGCGCAGGCGCCGATGTCACATAGGTCCAGGCCCACCTAGCAAGATACTCACGATCGCTCCGCTTCAGCTTGCTTCCGATCCACAAGCCCAAGGCAGACGAGAGTGGACGAGATCCTTGGTAAAGAGCATCCATAGCGTCGTACTCCCCATCGAGCATCTGTTGAGCAAGTTTCTTTTGGTTATAGTACCGTCTGGCTTCTAGCACCGCCATAAGGATGCATGCAAGCGAGGCGAGGATCAGCATGATCACGAGCAGCACGATTTGGGTACGATGCACGATCCTATATAGCCCGTTGAAAAAGTCGGCGACAGCCGTATTGTCGGAGCAGAACGACAACGACTGTTTTGGTGCCAGCGGGAACATATCATCTGGCGGCACCCACGCGCCAGAGCTTTCGTTGAGTTTCTTCCTCGCGAGATCAAAAGGAACGGCGATGGTCCGTTTGGTGAAGTTTTGCACGTCGTCGAAAGTCGGAGTCTTTGCTTTCATGTCTTTAAGGCTACGTACGAAATCGCCACTGTCGATGTGGATGCTTTTCAGATCACCCAGGCTACCAGAGATGTCTAACTTTGGCACGGTAGCAGCACCGCCTAGGAGACCGCCGAGGCTGGTCCCTTTGTTGAGTTTGCTTACTAAATCGTTGATGGTGCTTTGAAACTTGTTGACCTCGTCGTTGAGGCCTTCGGTAATCTTGCCGATGGCGTTGCTCATTTGCTCAGCCATGGCGTCCGCAGCGTCAATGCCAACGTCGAAGGCACCGTGAACAAAGGCGGCGATGAGGCAGACATACGTTCCAATATGAAAGTTGATGGCAAAGTAAATGATGTTCTCGAAGGTTGTGAGAACCAAGAGGAGCATATTCACCGTGCCGCTGACCTCGCGGGAAACACTTTCTACAGCCAGTTTGTTGACTCCGTGCGAGAGGTAGTGCGGCATAGACGCCATAGCGCTACCTATATCTTCGACCTTTGTGCAAGCAGAGAGTGCCTTTTCCTTCGCATCAGTGATGTTGTCGTTTAGACCGGAGATGAGCATAACAAGCCGAGCCAGCACGAGGATGAACAGTGCTGTCCAACAATTGAGCCAGATCTGAGATAGTCTAGATCTAAGACCAAGGTAGGGAGCTGGTTGATTTTTGCGCACCTGGGGCAGCGGCCGCGGTTCGAAGGCATATTTTGTGCCCATAGAAATACATTTCAAACCTTTGGGCAAATCCGGGATCTTCATAATGTTCTGATCAGGTGAGTGTAGTGGGCCAAAGCTGAGATTAGGAAAGTAGATGACAAACAGATCTAATGAGGGACGTAAACATTGACCCGGCGCTCGCAGAGCTACTGGTTTTCGTAAGTGACAGCAAATCAAAATCTTGCCATAAAGCTCAATGAAAAAGCCGGAACACCAGGTCAGAAAGCGCATCGCAGAAAGGGGATATCGAGCTCGCTTCTCTGGTGCAGATCCGCGGGTGTTTCCTTCGATTATCGACGCTGTTATTGGCTGGTGAATCCAAAGACTTTCATAGTGGCGTGTGTTGGCTTTCCAGCTTTTAGATTGAAAAGCATGTACTGCCTTCATCCAGTTGCTAATCAGGGTAGGCGTCCAGCCCTCTCTTGTTTCTATTGGGTACTGCTGTAGGCAGGAATCAGTCGTGTGCTAACGTTAAATCTATTGGCTTTAAAGAGCGCATGCCAGGTCGCCCAAAAGCAACGTCCCACGCAACTCTGGAATGAGCCTTTTATAGGACATAAAAAGAAGGACAAGATCGATTCTCATCAAGATGAAGCCTCCGTTTGTGAGCCAGGCTAAGGGTGCGATTTCGTCTACCGAGCGTGAAGATGTCGGGTGCAAGTCAGCTGAAAATAAGCACGCGCGGACTAAACGACAAATATTTCAAGGCTACAGGGTTCCGTGCAAACAGTCTTATGAGTTCAGCAGTAGCTCAATGCCGTCTCATATGGCTTTTGAGCTCACAATGCCGCCCATTGCAGAGGAAGTCTGCCTTGGTGAAGATTCCTGAGGAGAGAATACAACTGCAGTACTCATACACCAGTGGCTTCATTATTTGAAGAGCAGGTTCTATCGCCGGCATGCTGTCGTGCCGTGAATTCCGTAGGACTACACTGGCTCTGTTTTTACTGAGGACTTTGCAAATAATAAACGAGCGTTGTGCTTGCCATTTCAAAGCTTCTTCGCATGCTAATTTTGTCACGAAGGCTAAGCAAAAGGGGCGACGAAGCAGGACGTTTTCACTTTGTACCTATGCATTCAGTCTGAGGTCACTTGTATGCTTCCATTTATCACTCTGTTTCCATTTATATTTAGTGAATGATTTTAATACCAGATTTGGGGAGCTGCCCGCGACTAGTAACCAGGCTTCAGTGACAGGAATGGAAGTTCAAGACAAGCGGGAGCTCAACAAGCCCTAAAAGCCGTTTCTTCACCGACATGGAGCATAGAATGTACTGCAAAGCATTAGTTGCTACCGACTGCAGCTCAGAGTCGCAAGCTTGACCATTCCAAATGCACGTCAACAACTACCGTTGCGCAGCTCATGTCAAAGTCCACACCATCATGTACGTCCTGGCTGCTCGCCATGTCGGAACAAAATCGGTTTGTACATGATCCCGGTGGGCTTAGGAAGTTAGTTGTACTGTGTAAAAGCCATCGCGACCGACCAGGGTGGCAGTGTAGTTAGCGTCTTCCAGGCCGATTGAAAGCTCCGGTGACCTTGGGACTCTCATTGAAAATGGCCGGGACACGTTGTAAGAGTTTGCAGCTTATTTTTATTTATTGTGCCGTGTGGTCCCCACCAGCGACCAACCGCAAACAACAAGCTGCAATGCGCTACCACCTCTTGAAGGTACTTTAGTGGCTCATCCAAGAATCGCAAAGCAGGCAAACTAATCAACTAAAGGTTCTAGTTAGTGTGTAAAGAACAAACAATTTGGGAGACAATTGGAGACCAGATCAGGCTGCGGACTTCCTGGCTGAAGTCAATTACTTCTAGCCTGGTCCAGAAAACCACCGACGGTGTCACGGAACCAAAGCTGTGGCATCCATGCACCATGGACTTTTTTGCTCTGATCGAAAGTGGCGTCTCGTTGGATCAGCTCTGTCGACCCAACCCCCCTGCAGATAGGATAATATCGACTGGGGATAAGGTTCAAAGTTTTAGATAACAGAACACAAGCCGAGAAGTAACCAAGGAATTGTGGCCGTATTTGTACAGTTAGGAGCATAACTATCTTCCTCTCAGCAAAACAAATTGACTTTCTCTGCTTGCACCGTACGGTGTCAACTAGGACTCCCTTGATGACTGAGCCCCTATTCGACCTCTGAAGGCGATCACGAGGCTTATGTCAACGAAAACGTTCCTCTGGAAATCAGGCTAAGTAGTCTGCTGACCCGTTCGCACTGTAGCAGTGGATCTTCGGTTAAGTAGTTAAGTGGAGCATTTACAGCTGCTTCGAGATACCTTCGCAGATGGATAAGTTAACTAGAGCTAAGAGTGGATGTTTACAGCAGCCACAACTAGATGCTTCTCCATCTTGGCAAGTAGACTCGAGTAGCCTTCAGCCGTCCCCACATTACAAAGATTCAATGTTTGCATTGAAAGTGGAATATACGATCGTGTCCGGCTCCGTCGATTGCCTTCAAATTAGATCGCTCCCCAACACGTTCTTAGTCGGGTTGATTGCCCTCTGATTCTTGAATCAATCCGATCCCATTTTCCCCGTGCACCTGCCCTATCTAATTGCCGGTTCCCAGTCGTTTTCTCCCAAGTGAAACCCCAACCCTCCGTTGCCCTTTGGGCTCAAACATCATTGTTGTACTCCGGTGTCACTTTTTTGTAACAAAATCAGGCTTAAAATAACGCTGCTACTGGCTTACGCCGCATGATTGAGCAGCTTAGATTTATTTCAGAAGATTTGACTTGATCTACGATCAAGCTTTGGGCCTGATTTGATGTCACATTTATAGGAGCCCCCTCTACTAGCACCTCTACTACTATTGGTACTATCCTAGGATTCGCTTAGCTAGGACCGATGGATATACATTGGCTACAAGAACATGTTCTCCACTGCGTGTGAAGGATGTAGAAGGTTGATCTGTGTCGTCCACAGGAAGATGGTTTGCTTCTGACAGTACGGTTGCTCAAAGTGACAAGGGCTGGGGCCCTAAAGCGCTGGTTGGATTGACGTCGCGATAATCGGTAATTCAAAGAGGGTTGTCGTCATTAGTATGTGCTGTGCTAGAAATATGTACTATCCGAGTCGGCGAGCACCAAAACGTTCCGGGACTTTATCAACCGGATTTTATCGTTCGCTTTGTAAGAAAAGCAATAGGTCCGACCGATGCTTTCAAATGTCCCTCTTAAAGGAAAACTGAAACCAAGAAAGCCGAGACATAGTCAAAGAATCCAAACGGAAATGGGCTGTGTCATCACCCGGGGCAACTTAGAAGTCAAGAGCCTAGCATATCACTATTGGAAATATCATAAACTTGGATTAATGGTCGGTTTTGAATATAGAAAGCAATGCCTAGCATTGTACCAATCTTGACTTCTCGCATGATTTGCAGCTGTGTAGTTAACAACCCACATTTTTGGGATGCATCGAAGCATTTAAGCTGCAGGACATAGCGCTACCATATTGGCCAGCGGCTGAGGGAGTACGGTGTATCTGATCATACTCCATAGCCTTGAAAGAACACTCTTCTCCGGAGAATCTGTGACCAGTTCATGCTATCGAATATCAGCTACAGCACCATGGATAAGAGTATCAGCCGCAGTGAAGATATACTCGACAGAGCTGATCCAACGAGACGCCACTTTCGATCAGAGCAAAAAAGTCCATGGCGCATGGATGCCACAGCTTTGGTTCCGTGACACCGTCGGTGGTTTTCTGGACCAGGCTAGAAGTAATCGACTTCAGCCAGGAAGTCCGGAGCCTGATCTGGTCTTCTGTCCAGTCGCGGAGGTTGAAGCTTCCTGTGATTGTCCGGTCAGCACAACTCATCAGCGGTGAGCGCTTGTCTCAACAGACCTATCTGGAGGCAGCCGTTTGGCCTGAACCTAATGTCCGCACACTCGAGGTCTAGGAGCCCTACCCCGTTTACTTCGAGGTAGATGAGTCCTTCAAGCATCTACAAGATCAGCTTCGTGCTGGATCGAGGTCCAGAGGAACTCACCTGTTTCACTATGGCCCCTAGCTCTTTGATCTCGAGGGAGTGCTGGCTTCGAACTAAATCCTGGAGGGTGTGCTCGACCAGCTCGTAAACAAGGTACATAGACGATGGTTGCTCGTAAACTTCGAGAATGGGGACGAAAAGAATTGGAGCGGACTGAAGCAGCAGCAGACGATTGGCAGTGGCTTCTTTGGAATGCTCTACAATCTTCTTGATATGAACTCTGGCATTGCCTTTGCTTCGCTTCTGTGCCACAATGCATGAATGTCGGGGTGTTTTGTAAGATACATCGACATGTTTCTCATACACAGACCAAGGTGACTCCTTGATGAAATTCAGAGTATAGTGTCTCTTCAGACGATTACCCCTTTTTGTTCCTGGAGGGCGTGGACTATTTTGTTCTTGTTGAACATCTCTAGTCGGAAGGTTCAGAGGCGATGGTACTGCCGAGTCGTCTAATCCTAACTGAATGACCGTAGTCCTATGCATGACCAGAGTAAAGTCACTTCTAGTAGTCAGCTGACTTAAGCGACTGGAGTTCTGTATGGATGTCCGGAATATCCGCCACTTACAGTATTGAGATAAATATAATTTTGATGAATGTCGGGCAATTTATAATGCTTGGAAGAGCCCCTATTAGCATCCTGATATGGTGTCGTCCCGAACAACCGGATTGGGCGCATCCTTGCGTACGCGGGTAGCCCGGCGTGGGCGAAAATCGCAACTTTTGATGTGGACAAACAAGGGAATTTATGGATTAGCAACTGGGTGGAGACGCTGTATATTCCGCGGTAGCATGTGGCTGCGCCGGCTCGGTGTTGCCTCTTTGCCGCCTCTTGGCGTCCGTCGCCCTTTTTCAACCCCTCGCACCCTCTCGCCGCATTTTTCCACGTTTCGTCGCCTAGCATACCATTAATGCTCTGGTATGTCAATCGCATCTTCTGCTGCAAGGGGCTTTGTACTTCAGTGACTTATTACTACATCAAGCCTTCGGAAGGGAAACCCCCCAGGTGTGAACTGGCACAAGCCTGGATTTGATGTGTTGTGCACGTGCTATAAAGCACGTGATGCACAGCTTCTGGTTAGCCTAATTTTGATGATATGACCCGCGGAGGTCGGAGTGGCATAATCCGCGGGCGGTGTAGGGGGCTATTGAGACCTTACTGTGGTCACTGTCGCGTAGTATTGAGATTGATTCCACGAGTTTCATTTCTATTTTACTGCTCCATGACTTTCCTGACTGGCGGTTGCGGCTAGATGAACAATGCGTTCGGCCACGGCAAACCCACAAACAACAGATGGCATACCCGTGTCAGAGCACCGACGACGCGTTTCTATCAACCGACTCTTTGTCCCAACTACTAGCTTGGACAGTTGCATTGCAGATGAGACCGAGGCTGTTGTCCAGCAAAGGCCAAGTGATTTCGTCAGAATCTCGGCAGCAAGGACCTGACATCTTCATCGCACAACACCGGCGGCGGCCACCTCTTGATGGCGACCGCTTTGATGAGCGGCATCACCACGAGTGCAGCTGCAGACGCGACTACTAAACTGTCCACGCAGTAGACTTGATACCGCCACCCACCGCCACAGAAGTGCCGCCGCGCCGCCCGCGGGCTGCTCACCCGCCGAGTCCTGAGCAGCCTACTTATCGAGAGGGCGCAGAACTGCGATTTATCGGCGACCACAACATTTCGTGATCTGCGGAACTTAGCCCGAGCGGTCTGCAAGAGTGGGGTGATCAGCAAAACGGCCATTCTGTTAGTGGAAACAAAGATTAGACCCACTTATACTCTCTTGCAACAAGTACTGGACGGAGATTGCCGCCTGTGGATACTGATGACTGAGAAAGTTAGACAGGTTCCATGAGAGACATGGGTAATTAGGCTCACAAATAAAACATGAGCGACTCGATTTCGTTCCTTGTGTGATTATTGCCATTCGCCATCCTGCTAAACGTCAATTGCTTGTCGCTCAAAAAACTCCGTGTAACGACTGACTCACTTTTGCACGAGGGTCAAAAACAGCCCAAATCTTCACAACGTTAGCTGGCACAGTTTTGATAGAGTCCATGGCATCGTAGTATTGTTTTGCAGAGCTTACATTTCTATAAGCAAACCTGGTGGAGGGCGTTCGGATCGAGTCGATTCTGATGCGGCCCACGTGGCAGTCCTCGCAGCGTATCGATATTGACCTCGAGGAGTCTGGCTGGGTTGGGCCGAGCAGTTTTCGGCCGGAGAATGGAGCCCATGATTATGAGGAGCTTCCTGGTCCCGTCGCCCGCCATAAGACTGCACCAGTTGTGGAAGAAGGGAATCAGAGCTGGACCCTTGCCTAGAAAGAACTTAGTCGAGCGCTAAAACAGCATTGTTGAATCTTTAGAGCAAATCTTACAGTCGTGCTTGTTCCAGTTCAAAGTTGTGGAGGGTAGGATTCTGGTAGGGACAACGGACCAGTCGCTGCAGCGAGTTGAGGTCGCCAAGTCGGGCTGTGCGGGATGTATGGGATTTGAGGATAGAAGCCACGGTATTGGGCGTCATGCAGTTGGTCACCACAAGGCTGATCGCAATGCGGAAGAGCGATTTCGGAGCCAGGCCCGTGCGTAGAACTAGAAAGAGCTTAGTTGAACGGGTCAATCTTGACTATGCTGTTCCGGGGAACTTACTTCCCATAGTGGGAATGACTGTTTGGCGAAAGAACGGGGTTGTCCGTATTTGCCGGCGGAAGAGGCCAACCATACGAATTGTTCATGGTCTTAAGTAAAAGAAGAGATTATGTGATGGTAATGAGAACAGTCCAACCAAGCTGCGCAGGTTGTCTTTGGTTTAAATATTTGAGCATTCCCCAGAAATGCTGCTACTTCGTCGCGTTCATTGTGTACCGGTGCTATGGAACAAATGCTCCTTGTGGTCTAGGTCCACACTCGTCGGAGCATCTTCGCAGCAGGAGCAGAGCAAACAAGACAAGGGAGGGTACAGTACAGACCAAGACTGCATGCTTTGCTGGAACGATCCAAGTGATTTGAGCTTTCTATTGACGTCAGCAAGGATCGTACGGATGCTGACCAGACTGATCCTAGCCGCGATTTCATATCCTGTGTGATCAGTCTTGTGCGTTGGTGACTGTTCTTCTCCGTTTCACTCCAGGAGCAGTACCGACCGGTCGGTAGCGAAATGAGGGCTTTATGAACATGGGGAAAATTGCTTTGTAATTGACAACCCCTGCGTTGCTCTGTGATGCGTACCGACAGCTTGGTAGCGAAATAAGGGTTTGGTTGATTTGGAAAAATTTCCGGGCATGTCCGGGGTAGAAACCCACTTTTCCAGCCCCTTCTGCGTTGGTGCGAACCAATCGCCGTACCATGACGCAGTCAGGCGACCAATCCAGCACAGGTGTTGGTCGTTCGATAGACCGTGCGTTCTGTTGGTCGGCTTTCTCCACCCTCTATCAACACACCGAGTCAGTTCTTTCCTTGTGGGCAGGAATCTAATTCTTTCCCGTAAAGCACGGAAGGACAACATGCAAAATAAAGTGGGCTGACTGGCGCTTGCGGAGCCAGTGGCTGGAAGAGCCCACTGCGACGTGCTTACCGCGTCTGAAAAGTAGGATTGATGCCATCAGGTGTACAGTACAGCAGGACGGAGTGGACAATAACGGTCTTTGGGCTGTTTTCTTGGCTCGTTTTGTAGGCATAGTTTGTAGCAAACTCCGTAGGCTCGGCTTGTTATCTTTGCCGTCCGCAGCCTCTGGCGAAAGCCCAAGGCCGCTGCGAAATACGGCTAGGAAAAGTGGGCGGCAAAGCATGCAGCAGCGGAAAGGAGTGTCGGCATATCCAACTCATCGAGGTGAGGCTAAAGTAGCGTGATTCTGCTTCACTTGTGTGATGATGCAGACCCAGTTAATCACCGCACAGCGCAATTACGGATGGGCGGAGAGCATAGTCCGGGCAGAGCTTCCTGCCTATTCGGGCGAAGCTCGGAGTTGTTGGTCCTCTGCTTTTCGCCCCGTCCTGTGGATCCTTGCTTCTCCCGGCAGATGATCCACTTGTTGGTGCTGGCGTAAATTTGCGGAGGGAAGAGAAGTCAAAGCGGATCAAGCTCCATCCAGCTGCGTGCTGAGCCTTCAGCTCGTCACAAAAGCCCGCAATTGCTATAGTGTTCCGCTTTCGGGGTATCCCTGCCACCGGGGTATCACATAGTATTTTTGCGATCTTGTCACCGATATGCAACGCCCCGAAATCCGATAAACCTTCACCCTCTTGTCTAACCTGCAGCCAATAGTTACATCAAAACCGGGCTTTCGAGGGTGTTGCTAAGTGTATGACTCAGACCTGCCCAGTGGCTAAGTTTGCATCTAGTACGCCATGCATTATTGCATTATTGACAGGCGCGAGTTGACAGGAAACCGAGAGAACATTGGCACCCATTGGCTCCTTCTCCCCTACGCCTCGTTCACATAACTGTCCAAATGAAACCAACTTGGCAAAACAGCGCTTTTTTTCGCTGCCGATTGGCCATGAGATAGCAATGACAAGTTATAGATTATACAGCAGCTACGTTCTCTGTGGAAAAGACTAAGTATTCATCATTGTGCTAATTACATATCTAAAAAAGATAACGATGTTGACATTACTTTCTTTCTCGCGCTGCAGTTTGCGGCTTGTGATGTTTTGAGTATGCAGCACCCAAAGATCAGGGATGTGAGGCCAAATGACATTTAGGGATTCAATATGTATGATAACATAAAGTCAGTGTTAAAAGAGTAACCAAGACAAGCGTCCCAAGAAACGTGAATTTCCACGCGTTGCAAAGTCCAAAATCTGCCTCCAAGGTGGCAAATCTGCTTTCCAAATTGACAAGCTTAGTTTCCAACTCGGTCCAAGACAACCGCCTGGGATTGCTCGACACACCTCCTTCCTCGCTCGTGACTCGGTCGCTCTCTGTTCTATGATAATTTGGGTCTGTCAGAGTGGCGTAAAACGTACGGCCAACACCGGAACAAAGCTCTTTGTACCCTTCCAAGCTGTGACTCGAAAGGTTTTTGGAAAACAGGTGCTTGCTTTGCGGTGTGTATATCCAAGTGTAGGCAGTCCCCTTGGTTGACAAGCGTACATCACAGGGGCTCACGGTTAGGTTCGTCTGCTTTTCTGGAACCGAGTCAGCTTTTGGTTTTCTCTTCATCCGGTTCTACTTACTGATGTGATCGGCTAGCTTCTGTCTGCATTTGGTATTCCATTCTTTCTTTTCACTGGAGGGGCTCTGGCCGAATGACATTGTTGGCGGGATTTTGGCTTGGTTGACATGACTGCCCTTGAATCATATTGAATCGGAGACTCGAGACCTATATAGGAGCCAGACTAGGCTGGGCTGTGTATATTTGTACAAACACACCACTTCCATACGAGGCGGACAATATTTAGTCTGACCCAACGCACTCAGGCAAGCAATAGCCAAAGTAGACGTTGCGAACTGCAAGAGATTGACGGATGTGGCTCCTCAACGTCTGGTCTGATATTTGCATATTCGCATGAGTCATCTACCAAGCCAGAAAAAGCGCACATTAGAATAAAAATGGCTTCCCGGGAGCACTTCCAGTCTAGAGCAGAAGCGGGATTTGTGAGATCCATTTTTATCCATGGGATGTACATAACATGGCTTCTCGTACGTCTCGCTCCCTCCTCAGATGCATCTTTCCAACGTCCATCGGCTACCTAGCAGGATGACTTTACCCACTCTCAGAAGCCAAACCGCCTGTGTACACAAAAATTACACTTCCTGCTTGCCTGACTTATCGGAGACTGAAGATGACGATCTCGAAACTGCAAGTACAGAATTCTCCGCCTTCAGCAGCGACACGGACAACATGACCGACGGTTGCACAGATGATGAAGATGAGAAGCAGATCTTGGATGATATTGGGCGTGTCATGTCGTTGCTGCAAAAACTCGTTGCTCAATTGCGCAACGATGTTGCCCTGCTACAGCATAGCATTGGGGTTTTGGAGGGGTGTAGTGTCGCCATTGAGAAGCATGAATTGCCAAGTCAATCAGTGAACTGACCTAGTCCCACGAAGTCAGGTAGACGTTGGTTCAAGGGGACCAGAATCGGATGTGTAACGGGGTGATGACAGGAATGCGCCTACTGTAATACGAGTGAATTGTAGTGTCGTGAGAACGGTTTGAGAATAGTCATTAGAAATACTTTCCAATCAAAGAAAGAAAAAAATTGAGAATAGCCCCACAAACCCAGTGTTGTCTCTAGATTATCGTGGTATGAGTGAAACCCCGTGACACCGGTGAGACAGTAAGCATGAGAATAGCTTCATTCGGGAGAGCATACAAACGATGAGAAGAGCGTGTTGCCACTAGTAGCTGCGTAGTCAATCAGCCGCTGTGGCTCTATGGAAGCGAAGTGAGCAGAGAAACGAGAATCAGATAAAATGGTGCCATATGCCAAGGATCCAACGCTCAGTCGCAGCTCAGTACCGCGACGGCGTGGGAATAGAAGAAAACTTGGCTATAGGTTTCTGCAGCAGCCAACTAGCTCAAGAACTCACGTGAGGTAATTTCCTTCCGGAAGCCAAAGCGGCCGAAGCGGCATGCTTGTAATGAAATCAATTAGAAACAAAGGACACTATCTAAATCTATCTAAAACTAAATACAGTTAAAACGAAACGAATATTGATGTAAACCCGTGGTCCCGTAGTCAACTGTGATTCCCTCAAATGCTTGTTCCGGCTTGTCCTGCGTTGTCATAAGGATCGGGCGATGGGGTTGGATAAGACCGTGCTTGATCATACTGCGGCTGCTTCTGCGCAGACGCAGGATCCTGGGGTGTATTCTCCCCGTCGGCAAACATGAATGGGCTCTTACTCCTGGCCTGCGGAGACGGGGGCTCGATCTTGACGGCTGGAGACCGATTCGCATCTGAAATAGCTGTAGACGTGGTCTCCATCCCAGTACCTGACTGGGTTCTGGCCCAAGCATCTGGAGACGGGGTTTCCCATCTCTTTTGTGGAAGGTTTCTTTCTTCCAGTTCTCTGGATATTTCTGCTCTTTTCTTAGCTGTGTTGAGCATAGCCTTTTCTGCCTTGTCACGGCCGCGTAATAATCTCCAAACTTTGCTTGGTACTTCCCACGTTGTGTGAGTCTTGCCTGTCACTTCGTCGCGCCATACGAGCTCTACCTGCATAGCCCATGGCATCCGCAAGACGCCATTCTTGTTCTCCTTCCAATTGCGTCTGTCAAAGAAATATCCCATGTTGAACCGGTGTTCCGAAAGCTCTTGTTTATACTCGATTGCCACTGCTTTGACGGCCTCGACTTTCCAGTTCTCCGTTTCTTTGTTCAATCTATCTTCGAACCGTCTTTCACACTCCGACCGTTTTACCTTTGATCTTTCTAGCCAATAGAGTCCAAAATCTTTCTTAAGCCGATACGTGGACCGTCCTCTTAGGAATATCTTTGTATCCCAACCTGGTGCTACATGCTCCTCGGTCAAAGACGTGACACTTGTGAAGGTTTCTTCAAAATGCGACTCATCGACATAATACGGCTCCTGCTCATGTGTTGACTTGGCAGGACCTTGGTGGTCAGAGAGGTTGGTTGCCGGGC
Source organism: Pyricularia pennisetigena (assembly GCF_004337985.1). NCBI lineage: Eukaryota > Fungi > Ascomycota > Sordariomycetes > Magnaporthales > Pyriculariaceae > Pyricularia > Pyricularia pennisetigena. The sequence continues at coordinate 12,827 of NW_021940928.1, read as the reverse complement.
TTACAGAAGTTCCAGTCATGGGAGCGTCCTCTGGAAAGTTGTGTGTCACTATCGATGGAATTCCGAGGCTGGCAGGCGAATTGCTCGATTCCAGTCGTTGTATCTTGGGAGCCCTCAAGTCTTTACCGGAATTCCGTTCTTTGTCGGCTTTCCTCTTGCTTCCATGATTTTCCTGGACAGCATCAATACTTTTACCACTCTGAGGGGTAGTGTCTTGAGGGGCGGCATTTTGAGGGGCAGTATTGGTAGGTACTTCCGGATGGAGCCGTGGAGATTTTCTTGTTTCTTCCATATTATGAGAAATGCAAGGCCTCAAGGCACAGCTCCACCTGATTTTGAGAATGGAACTGTGCAGCTTTGTTTTATGACAACTGTAAGCTGATTCTTGAGGCAGCGTCCTGGGTTGATAGCTTGCCTCCAAATCCGGTGTTGAACCTTCTCGTTGAGAATCGAAGCAAAGCCATCTATAGAAAGTCAGGCTTGAAAATTGTCAATCTAGAAAGCTGCAAAATAGACTTTTCGTGTAACGCTGTTATCTCATTTCATATAGCCAGAACTTTGGTCTGTCAAAACCTAGGTCGCATTCTGTAGTTATCCTCTGCAAGGCCTTCGTGGCGAGACTGGCAGCTCCATCGAAGATCTCAAAGAACGACGTGTTCCTAGCTTCAAGTCCACAACTGGCCTTTGATAAGTTCAAATGCACATGATTAAAGCTTACAATACTGCACAGTGTCACAGTACTGAACTCGCAGAACGAGGCGCGACTTATCTTGCCAGCATCTGACAGGCAACCCTTCAGATACCGTTACAGTATTATGGTTGTGCTTTGATACATCCCCCGTAAGATTGCAAGCATGATCTTCTTTCCACCCGGGCAGACCTGCCCAGTAGCTCTGACACACCGCACGGTGAAACCAGCGGTAACTGACAGGAGCATGCGGCTTCTCAGATCACGCTTGATACATTACTGAATGTCTGCACACGATAAACGTGTCAGGACCTGCCAATGCCCCTCGCTCAACATTAGTTCCTCTCTCTTTCTTCGTTTCGCTGAATGGCCGGAAAATGAAGGGTCTCAAGGTGATTGCTGCCATCACCGGAACCGCTCACGCTCAAATCATCGGTGGTGCCCCACAGAGCTCAGAGTCGTGCGTGAGCCATGCTGTCGCTGCTGGCTGCGACATCACCCATATTCCCTGCCCATATGAGCCTGCCATCACCATCAAGATACGCGCCGACGACGCTTCTTGCGTCTTCAAGCATCGCAGCGCGCATGTTGCGGTAAGCATGTGCCCCGTAGTCAACACATCGCCTGGTCTCAGTCTTGCTCACCAATAACATTTATTGCTCCAGACGGCATCCCCCTTGCCCTCCAGGCGACCTGCCAACAACTCTACAGACGGTGCATTCAGATCCACATCCGTAAACTCTATTGCGTTGGGCGTCATAAACACCCCGATTGCCACCGGCGCAAGCTTCCTTCCCATCGCTATGAATTGGACCTACGCTAGCACTACCACCGGCGCAGTCATTCCAAAGCCAACAGCAGGGCAAAGCTTTTCCGCTCGTCTTCCCGCCACTGCTGGAGCTGCCAGTCTCTCTTCCAGGGAGCTGGCCATGTTTGTTCTTTGCGCTTTGCTGTAAACGGGCTCATTCTATCTCTTCTCCACATATCTTTTACAATTCTCCTTCTCCCAACTACCCATCGTGAGCTCTTCATTGAGATCTAGCGTCATTGGTTCTTCATTTTCTTCTATTTCCAGATAATTAGAAATGGTAGCTCCGTAATACTAAACTTTGTCATAGAATCGCTTGCACATCGGATTCTATGGCCTTATTATTGAGATTGAAAGCAAAGCCGGCGCATGGACTCGCCATCTTCCATTTGAACAAGCGAATGAGTCGCTTGCATTTAGGCCCACCATTCTGAGTCCGGATTTTATGTCGGTTTACTGGCGCTTTCAAGCAGCCTGCTCAAGCTAGTCCAATCACATTATAGAGATAGAGCCACTCCCGGCAGAGAACTACGTGACGGTACAGTCGGCGAAGGCATGTCCTGCATGATCCTAATGAAAAGCTTTGCCATGGCTTTTGTATCTGCAGTTCCGTCGAATGACAGCGCCATCGGTACCCAAAGTGGGCGAATCGGCCCGGGGCCGGTCTGGTAGAAGCTTGACTATGTCGTTCACCAATTCTTCTTCAGCTGCCGAGTCTGCCAAAAAGTCCTCTTCGTTGCTGTCTTGCCCATACGTTAACGGGAGTGATTCAGCCTGATCTTTCTGAACCTTGACTTCGGCCTGGGTTTTCTTCGGTTTCCCATCCCCTTCGTGTTCTTTGTCACCATCGCCAAGAACGCTGTACCGCTGCCTTTCCGAACCCGTAGCAGTGGATGTGAACTCCTCTGGAAATTCGTCTCGCTCCGAGTCCGAGTCCGACAAAAGGAGAATGTTATGGCCGCTAAAGTCATAGGGTTGCAAGGTCCGTGGCCTAGGCGTGCGAGCCTTCCGACGCTGGTCGCTCAGATCGTTAACGAACGCACCAGGCGCAACATCTGAAAGTGGTCTTCCGTTGTCTTTCTTGCTGTCGGCCGAGAAAAAGACAAATTCTTTTAGTTCTCCAATCTTGGGTCCCCAGAGGCGTTTTTCTCCACTGATTTTGGATGAAAGCTTTTGAAGGCTTGCGCGCCACCGGTCCTTTGTGGCCATCTTATGCGATGCATTCAAAGTCACTCCGCAGTGCGATAGGTAACAATGGAACATCTCTCAACATCTACGAATTCATGATTCACTGTATTTATATAAGCACAAAGCAAATANCCTTGTGCGGACCCAGCTAACCGGACTTCAGATGATGTTGATCTCCATTTTCGACAACGTAGGGTCCTTGGAAGGCACCCCTTCTGCCGCCGACTCGACGGTGGCGAAGACGTTTGGCGGTCGAGCAAGACTGTACAAAGGAAAGCCGGACCTCAAAGCCATCATCAGAAAAGGCATGCAAGATTGTCTCCGCGAAGAAAGAAGTCCAAACGGACGTCTGTTGTTACTCGGTGAGTTTCTTCTCCTGCAGCATGCATGAGCCAAACTAACTGGACCAAGTCTCTGCCACTTTGGAAGCCAGACTCCACGTGAAGCAGGCTCTACGGAGCTACCTGCAAGAGCTAAAAGCTGGGTCAGATTCCAGGACAAGCTACGGATGCCGCAATCATTCTATAGATGTCTCCATAGAAGAGCTGGATTTCCAGCCCGAGTAGTATTATTTGGTCCTCTCCTTTTTTGCCTCAAGAAAATGCAGATACCACAACCATCCTCACGAGTCCGAGTGGCTTCCACTCCAGTAGTAAAACATCGTCAACGTGCTCCTTACAGCAAGGACAGGGCCCACCGTCTCTTTCTTTTCTGTCGGTCTGGCAGGCTCGGAACCATTGTCGGATGCAGACATCGTGGTACACATGGCCTGAACTTGTCAGCCCTGCTCGTCCGGAAGAAGGAATCATAACTAACCGCATTTCAAGGCGACCATTGTTTCGTCAACGTCCTCTTCCAGGCAAAAACATCTGGTCCAGAATAGCCGAAATATGTTTTGTTCACCTAGTTCTTTGTGGTTGTGACACCCTCGGTTTGCGCAAGACGGGCAAATTGGCTGCAGCCGCACCTTTCTTAGCTCTTGCGAACAATGTTGGTGGGTGAGGGGGACCACAACTTACACACCCGCAGCCGCTTAATGCAAAGCAGTTGTCGCTGGAGTTGAAAATTTGCGTGCATTTGGAGCATCGGAAGCCTGTATCCTCTGTCGTAAGGTCGACTAACATCCGCTGGTCTTGCGACTGCGTTGGCCTATGCTTCTCTTCCCGCCGGTAATAGTGAGAAGGCAAGGATGGCGCGCTATCGAGAGGCTGACTCGGTGAGTCATTGTCTTGCTGCGATGCTATAGCCCAAGCCGAAGAGCCGCTCGGCAGCTGGGCTGCCCGCAACTCTCGCTGCAGGCTGTTGATGCAATTAACAAGATCTTGTTTCTCACATTCGAATCGAGCCAGTCTGGAACTCAACCTGTGATTCTTCTGCCTTTCCGCATCTAGCTGCCGCCGAGAACGCTCTAACCTCTGTTCACAACCTTGATTTGGCGGACGCAGCATATTGAGCTGGAGTTGGCGGCAACGGATGTGTTACTGGTAAACGGTCTTGTCGATTGGGAGCTGTAATTGTCGAGGACATGGTTTAGACGTAAGATGGGCGTCTACGGTTCTCTCGCTTTTTTTCTTTTTGTTTAGTATCCAATCACTTCGAGCATGCCCTCGAGTGCAAGATTGAATGTGTCATGAGCAATCAAGTCCCGCTTGTACAAGCCAAAAACAGCTTCGGCATTGCCATGACCAGAGAAAGCGTCAGATACCTGGTGGCAAGGATGATGACACCAGAATTGGCGTTCACTCTCATTTGGTTCAAAATGGCCTAACGGCCCAGCTGGAACCGTTTTTTACGCCTTCGACTATTTTTAATGAAGACTTAATCAAGGCTTGCAATATCCGCATATATATATATCATTTGTCAAAGCCACGGGTTTCTCAGCAAAGCATTCTCAGCAAAGCATTCTCAGCAAAGCATTCTCAGCACAGATTACGTCTTGCACCAGCCATGCAGTGGCATCAGATAACCCTAAATTCCCCTAGGAGGCGGATTGACCAACTGAAAAAAAGCCCCAGAGACGGTTGGCCAGCCTGGAGATGGCCAGGATTACAGCTCTGCTGCTGGCTAGCTAGCATGCTCCTAGGTACGCATCTCGCGCACAAACGCCACTGACGGCTCCTCTGACACACCAGCATAGGCTATGATGTTAGCAACGTCGCAAACATTCAGGCCTCCGTCTATCATGCCTTTGGACATGTCGAACTCCTTACGTGGGTCGCGATCGGGTACACAGCGCTCAACGTCTGCATGATGCCGCTGTGCCGGAGGCTGTCTGCCTTTGGCAACTTGAAAGTGCAGTTCTACATTTACACTCTGATATTTGCTGCTGGCGCTGCAATAGCTGGCGCCGCCCCAGATATCAACTGCGTCATAATCGGAAGGGCAATCACCGGTATCGGTGGCGCAGGGCTCTACCAGGGGTGAGCACCCCGTCTTTTGGGGTTAAGACGTTCGAAATCTTGCTTGATTCATACTGACGGTGGTCTCTGGAAGAATAATGCTGTACAACTTCAAGTTCTCGTCGGCATACGAGGCGCCCAGGGGTCAAGCCGTCATTGGGACTGGGTTCGCCATTGGTTTGGTGCTCGGACCAATCGTCGGCGGCGCCTTCGCTGAGAACCCCCATGCTACATGGCGATGGGTGAGTCTGCTCGGTCCCGCATGGATTGCAAAAGAAGCTGACAGCTGTTAGGCAATGTTTATCAACATACCCATTCTGGCTGTCCTTTGTGCCGGCTGGAAAATCTTCCTCCCGCCTCTCTTTATATCCAAACAAGCCGCATCACACACCTGGGTCGATGTTGACTGGCTCGGCTGGATTCTACACTGCGCTTCATTTCTAATGCTCTTCAGCAGCTTGATATTCTCCGGCTCGCACTGGCCGTGGGATTCATACTCGGCCATCGTGGCCTGGGTCTTTGCCGGGCTCCTGTTCTCCATGTACGCGGTGCAGCAGCACTTGTGCATCTGGACGACACGTAAGCACCGCATCTTCCCGGCCGACGCGCTAGGAAAGGTGCGCACAGTTCTTCCGGTAGGCCTGTCAACCGCCATGGCAGCTGCAGCGTACGGCATCACATTATACTACACTCCGCTGTTCTTCACCTTCACCAGAGGCTTCGACCCTGTTGAGGCTGCCGTCCATCTACTTCCCTACATCGGAACCTTCGTCGGCATGACGGTCCTTTCGTCAGCATTGCTTCCACGCCTGCGACTATACCCAGTTCTCTACGTGCTGGGCGGCGCGCTGATGATCATTGGCGGGGCGCTCCAGACCTCCATGACGGCCGACAGCCCCGTGGGTCTCGTGATGGGGAACCTCGCGCTCGTGGGTGCGGGAGTAGGCTTGATTTTCCAGCAGGGCGCCGCGGTGCTCAAGAACATGGCACGGGGTAACGCGACCAAAGAGTCGGATCATGTTGTTGTCTTCTTGATAATGCAGCTGGGCGGAGTTGCTCTGTTCATGTCGGTTGGTGGGTGCATATTCCAGAACCTGGGGTTCAAGTATGTCAACGATGCTCTGGTCGATGCCGGCGTTCGAATTTCCGATGCAGAAGTCAGGCAGGCGCTCGGCGGCCTGAATTCTGCGTTTCTGGGCCAGGCAGACCAGGGATTGGCAAGAGTTATAGTCGAGGAGATTTCCAGGGCTATTGGGAACACATTCTTCATTGTTGTGGGGGCCGGTGCTGTGGTCTTTTGCCTTGCATTTGTGATGAAGTGGGAAAGGCTCGATTTCAAGCCAAAACCAGTGGCGACTGAGCTATCTGGACCACAGTCTTCATGATCCAGTTAACAGAACGAGCCTCAGTACATGTGCTTATGTCTGCCTTGCACAGCTGCGCAGACGGTTGTGGGCCTAGACGAAGTCAAGATTCAACATCTTCATGGTAGCATATGGTTAGTCTGGCTCAGTAGCTTGGTAGCCCGATCGCACTGTCGCAATGGATCTTTGACTAAGCAGCCAAATGGAATACACAACTACTTCAAGGTACTTTGGCAGATGGGTAGTAAGGGCAAAAAGTGGATGTTTGTAGCCTACAATGCACCCCACCCCGGGTTTTCTTTCATCTTCTTAAGTAGGCTCAAGAAGCATTGGGCCGAAGATCGAATGTCTATACTGGAAGCGGTAGATTTGCTCCAAACTGTATCTAAACATCGACTATGAAACAAATTCAGAGCAGCGGACAGATAATTCAAGTTTACTCTTTCTTGCGTCTGAAGGTTTCATGTTGCATGACATTCCTAAGACCTAGTCAACTTCCAATTGCTGCTTCGTTATGAGATAACTAGAGTCCGCTGACTGGCTCGCACTCTCACAGTGAATTTTAGGAGACGCAGTCAAGCGGGGAAACAGCCAGTTTTGGCTGTTGTGTTTGGGGCCTGTGTACATTCCCTGAAGCCGGTTTGATCTTTTTCTCTTGGCGATTGGGGTTGTACGCCACATGAGCCATCACTGCACAACACCACTACTAAAAGTGTTCACTACAATATTTGGCGAGGCCATTGCGCCTTTTACGGTATATTGTTTACGATAGCTAGGCTATACTGTGTTTCGATAGCTTCGTACTGCATGTGACGCTTCAAGTGTTTTTAAAAATTCGCCCGGCCAAAACAATCGTCCAATTTAGGAAGTCAAAGAAAACCTGAACCATGACAAAGAGCAAACGCTGCCACAACGACGGAACGCAGAATGCTGGTTTTTGTGGCAGACACAATCCGCTACTGATTTGCAGTCATTTTCGGCTTTTGATGAATGCGGTACTAGGCCATTAACAGCCAGAACTGGCCATAGAAATTACACACCCCCCAAATCGCCAAGCGAAAAAGATTGAACTGGCTCCAAGAGATATCCACACCACGACGCATATTTCCAAATGCAACAGCACAAACTAGCCGTAAAGGCTACCCACTCCCCTGGATCGAGCGAAAAAGCTCAAATTGGGTGTGAGGAACATTTATACCATGCACATTCTCAAGCAGCCCAAACTGGCTGCAATTCTTTTTACACCCCCAGATTGCGAAGCCCTACAGCTAAAAGTGTCTGCAAAAGGTTACCCACCACCAAATTGCTCAGCAAAACAGCCACAACTGGCTGCAAAGGCTACCCATACCACCTAAGGTTTTGAGAGGCGTACGAGAGAATACTCCACAAACAAAGCACATTGCTATGCAGAATTCAGCTAGCGAGAAGATATCCTCACCTATGCCGCGCTTGTTGGCTGAGAATCAACACAGACTACGAATCGGCGCTCGCATGGGCGACTTGACTTTCCATCAGGGCCAGAGGCATACGCCCTGGTATTGTCCACGGAGTCCAGGCCATTGTCGGACTTGTTCATGGTGCTAAACTAAATTGGCGCTCGTTTGCCGGTATGGGCGCCATCTCACATCCCCGGTCGAGCGGCCCCATTTGGCGTTCAGTGACATCACGGTCACCTAATCCACAGCAACACTAGATCTTATAGATTATCCACACACTAGGCTACCACTATCTGGCTTTGAACATGCGTCGGGAAGCGGCAATGCTTCAGTATTAAAAACAAAGGCACTTTGCTCATAATTTGCCTTATTAAGTCGACACATCTATCATTATAAACCTTGCAACAAATAAATCCTCCAATTCAAACCAGCCCCCGCAGCACAGTATCATACGGTGGTAGCTGTGACAACCTCGAAGCAAGGCTGATGACGCGTCAGCGCCGAACCCGGGGCTGAAAGTCGCTGGTGGTAGTCGACGACGTGTTTGCAGGAGTAATTTATATCACTTTCCCAGGTGGGACACGTATAGTCGACCCACTTGACTGCATAGGAGACATGACCTTGTGCATTCTCATAGTGTCCAAAAATCTGTTCTATTTCAAAATCTGACGAATAATCTGTAAAACTAGGCTTCTGGCCGGCTTCCTGCCACGTTCTTATCTGGAGGCCATCGTGATACACCCATGCGATTCCAGTCGGGCTCGGCCAGTCCCATTTGAGTGGATCCGGGTTGGAGTAGAGAACGCCGTAAAAGTCCAGATCGGCGGTCTGGACCAAAAAAAGAACTTCGAGGATCGTGGGCCGTGAAGACCAAGGAGCGTTTATGATGTCACCTGCATACACTGACATTATAATAGCGACGTGGCAATGCTTTTTTTCGAGTCAGCTACGTCTTGACAGGGCTACTGTCGAGATTCCTCGCTTCTTCGCGGGGCAATGGCTACTAAGTAGCCGCGGCAGTCTTTGGGAATGATGGGTTTGGCTGGTGAGTAGCATCTCTAGCAGCTAAATATCGAAATATGGCTCTCTGAGCGAAATAAAGGCAGACACGACAAGACCCCGGGCCTATTGCATCCGCTACCGATACCGAATTACGTTTGGGAACATGTAGCAGTTGACGGAAAGGACATGCCCAAAGACAAGTTCGGATACGACTACGTGTGGGTGTTCGTTTGCAAGTTCAGTCGCCTGATAGCCACCATCCCAGGACAGAAGACCGACACAGCAGAAATCCTGGCCTCCCGATATTACCGATACCTATACCGTTTCCTAGGACTACCTTTCGTTTGGATTAGCGACAACGCCGGGCCGTTCATCTCCGAATTCATGGCGACGATAAATGAACTCACGGGTACTAAACACCGACACGGCAGCGCCCTGCACCCTCAAACACAAGGTGCCGTAGAGATAACCAACCAGGAACTGGACCAAAAGCTGCGGTTTTATATCGACAAATACCAGACCAGTTGGAGCGTACATTTGCCTGCTTTGGATTTTGCCCACAACGCCGCGTGGCATTCCAGCCTTGGTATGTGCCCGTTAAAGGTAGTGCTCGGGACCGAACCCCGAAACCCGCTGTCCACCGACCTGCCAACCACGACCGTTGATTCAGACCAGAAACGAAAAGCGCTGCAGATCGTCCGCCAGACTAAAGAAGTCCAAGAGTTGGCTCGCCAAAACGCGCTAAAAACGCAGGCGAGGCAGGAAGAACAAGCCAACAAAAAGCGGCGACCAGTAGATTTTGGGGTTAACGACTATGTTTTCGTCAAGAAAAAAGGGTTTCCGACGACCGCACCGACGACCAGACTGGATTCACAGTGGACCGGACCATGGCAGATTCTAGAAGAACGAGGATATAGCTATGTTCTGGACGTACCTGAATCGTTTAAAGGAAAAAACTTGTTCCACGCAGACCGCCTCCGCAAAGCCGCAATGGACCCATTACCACAACAGAAAAGAGAGCCGCCTCCGCCAGAAGAGATCAACGGAGAACCAGAGTTTGTGGTCGATAAAGTTCTAGCGTCCCGATTATTTGGCCGGAGTAAGACATTGCAATACCAGGTCGCATGGCAAGGATGTGATCCAGACGACACGTGGTACCCGGCTGAAAATTTCAAGAATTCAGCGACAGCCCTTGACGACTTCCACAAGAAGTACAAAGATGCCGCAGGACCGCCGAAGCGATTGGCAATCTGGATAAAAGCCGCTGCCGAGGATAAGTTGGACGAACCGAATCAGGAGGATAACGTGGCGGAGCATGGAGAGTTAAACGGTAAAAGGAAAAAGCGACGACATGGTTAACTTGACAAGAGCCTCGCATGATCTCCTGCGTCGACATACGAGGTTTGGAAGGGGGTAGTGTGACATTTGGACCATGAGATCACCAGACCCTAACCCTGACCCTGGACCAACGACCCACCAGGGTGATACCTTTATCGACGTCGCGTCAAGCTCAGAACTTTGTTTGTTTCCTTTCTTCTCCTCAGAGTAGAATCTTCGTCGATAGGCGCCAATAGACTAGCTTCCGTGCTATGCTTACCCTGGCCGTGACACAATTCTACTCTCTAAAGAATCGCTGGCCTAGCGATTAACAAATAAGGCGCAACAACTTATCTTTACGCCGCTGGCGAGCGACGAAAATAAATCCGCACCCGACAGACCCGACCCGACCGGAGTTCGACAGGAACGGCAATTCCAGTCCCCGACCACGACCGATCCGACCTATGCCCAGGCTGAAGGACCATCCACCTGCGAGCAGGAAATCACAAAGATTGATTACGAACCAGACGGAGCAAACAGACCGCCCCATCGACGACCCGACCCGATCAGAAAGCGAAACAGACTTTCGCCCAGGCACCAAGTCCAGTGTCGAGGACGAAATCGAAGTTGCATCTTCTTCGCGGTCCCCGGAGCTCAACGTGAACGCACAAGAAAACAACCCCAGAATGATGGGCGACGCAAACGACCCAGCCAGCGAGATCGCTAGGCTAGAAGCGGAAATACTTAGGCTAAGAAACGCGTTGAGAAACGACACACCCAGCCCCAGGCCCTACAGAGAATTAAGGCACCGAGAGCCATCAGTGGAAAGTGCATTCGGCGGAACGAGTTTCAAAGCAAAAGGGATGGCCGCTTGGCCAGCCTTTACCGAGTTCCAAGGAACAGGCGGCATCAACCCTGCTTACAATGACAAAGCAAAAGCCAGAGCCGATTCACCCCCAAAGTTCGCAGGAGACAAGACGCAATTTGATAGCTGGCTGATAAAGGTGGCCGACAAATTCGAAGAAGATGTCGCCATTTTTAGGACTGAGAAAAGTCGGATGCGTTACCTGATGAATTTGCTCGAGGACAAAGCCGAGAAAGCAATGATTACTCGTTACGTTTCAGTTACACGCCCCTTTTCATCATCAGCCGAAATGATCCAAATCCTAGAATCCATGTACCACGACCCCAACCAGTCCATAGCTGCCAGAGAAGCCCTTAAGAAACACGAGTTTGAGCTAGGCAAGGGCCAAGATATCCACGAGTTTATTGCCACGTTTAATTCACTAGCTCAGCAAGCAAAGGTTCGGGAAGAAGACTGGAAGCAAACCTTGTGGGGATGTATACCCGCCGACCTTGATCACCGTCTGCTGCACGATAGTGATAACATCGACATAGACTACGAGACGTTTTGCCAGTACGTTACCAAATCCGTCTACAGCAACCAACTGGCACAAGAAAGGCGCAAAGACCGAGAGAGCACCGACAAGACCAGCACGAAGAACGAGACCCGGAGCAGGCAGAAAACAGCTTCGACGAAAGTCCGTTCGCGCTACAAGCCCAAAGATTATCAAGGGGATAGAACGGAACCAATCACGATGGCTAAGGCCGGTCGCTCACTGACTTATGAGGAGAAAAAGGCGCATTGGGATGCCAACACCTGTTTCATGTGCGGAAGGGGTGGCCATAATTCCAAAGATTGTCCCGAAAAAGAGAGAATAAGGGATGTCAAAGCAGTGAAGCCGAAGCAACAAACGAGTAGCTTAGATTCGGAAACCACAGACGAATCGGGAAAAGAGTGAGACCGCCGCAAGCCTCCTCGGTGGTCCAGATGTCTACGATAGCTCAGATTGGTAGTAACCCACGACCTAAATCTTTCATCATTCGAACTCAGATACAGGTTAATGGCGTAGCACTATCAGTTAAAGCTCTTTGTGACACCGGAGCAGACATTTCTCTTTTGATCAGCCCAGCAATCGCTGAACAAGCCGCAGAACGGCTAGGAGCCCGGCTTCAAAGGTTAAAAACCCCGCTACTTTTGTCGGATTACCGCAAACAGGACGCAGGACGCATTACGCACAAACTAAAAGCGACCTTGGAAATCGATGGACGCCGGTTCAGCAACCAAATGTTTTACGTGACGGAAAGTGGACATGATATGTTTATTGGGCAGGATTGGCTAGTTGAACAGGATGTTTGGATCCACCCGAAAACGCAAACGTTCGCATGGCCTGAAAGGACACCGTCGCTGGCAAAATTCTCGCCAGCCATTAGACTTCCGAACATGTTGGACAAGCCCGATCCGGTTGCACAAGCCGATGCAGAGCGGCGCGACCGAGCATTCGAACGGGAAACCAAAAGGGTGCAAATACTTGGACGACCGTGGCGCCAAACAACCTTTTTAGAACCCAGACCAACGACCCCGGTCGTCTTGGGTGAGGACCGAGACGTTGTAAACATAGCCGCCCTTCAACACAAACTGGACACCGACCCCCGACAAAAGCGATGGAAATCGTGCCCAATACCCACGCAGCCCATCACGTTAGAAATTGGACCCGAAAAACCCGCCATCAGCCTATCTGCCGTCGGCCGTTCGTACCAATGGAAAACCAACAAGGGAGAACC
>NW_021940927.1:253532-262307 GCF_004337985.1 Pyricularia pennisetigena | reverse complement strand
ACTTTCAAAGAAACCCAACCTTTGCACAGCCGCATTGGTGAATCATGGCAAGTAAAGGCAACCCCCAACGACGCATCTGGCCTAAGATGTCGCGGCTGATTGGGCTCAAGCAATTCCAGGGGTGGGTATTCCCAGCGGAGAGTGATGCCATTAACAAATGCCAACCGTTATCATTGCTAAACTTTTTGGCGCAGTATTTCCAGACTTTGACCCATAGCATCGCTCTTTTTGGTTTCCTGTCGGCCCCACACCTTGTGCAGCTCCATAGCCCCAAACAAAGAACGATACATGGTAAAAGAAAAGGTAGAGTCCGATCAATAATACGACACAGTCTTCTGAATGCAGTTATTTGCTTTGTTATTCCCTTTGCTAACTATCTACGGGTTCAGGAGGGGGCATGTCTGCGGTCAATATAAAGATAGCCTGTTCGTTCATGAGCAGACAGCAAGTCAGTAAGTCACGTGTGTAAGCACGTGACGTCAAGAACCAGGAGACGAATTTCCAACAGATTCTGCGATCACGTAGATAGGGGGTTGGATAGAATACGGTTAATTTGTTATATTATTTTTACCGATCGCAGCGATCACAAGATTCTATCAACAACCTCTTTACTTATTTGGAAAACCCCTTACACGACCCGAGATATTCGACTTCAACTGCAAAAAATTTCCCAATCCGACAAAACAACGCCACGTCCCGGCTTTTGTTTGGCATCGCATTAGATTTGAACCTGCCGACTCAATATGCCGCTGAGCACAGACTTAATTAGTGGTGCGCTAAGCCAATAGTAACTCTGGAGCATGTTTCTTTCCTCACAGATAAATATTCCCGTGGTACGGGAATTTTCAGGCACGACCAGAATAGGAAATTGAGGACTTCAGGTTTGAGATTAACTAGTTAATAGCATGATATTTCGAAATACGTTTGCAGGCCCTGACATGCGAGTGGGCTCTTTTACTGCGGTTGTCGCCTTGCTCATATTTATAGAAAACAGGTAGACTTTAGGGCTTCGCCACAACATCCGTCACGCCACATTCTGCGGAACTAGTAATAGAGGTAGCCGTTATAAGGTTATGCACCGCAGCTTGCGAAGACACTAAAATGAAGCAACTGCCCTCTGTTCGCATCCGCACATCCGTCGGTGCCGGATGCTTCTTCATCTTCAACATCCATTACTGCGGCGCCTTCCTCGCTTCTCTTTTACTTTCCATGGCACTGAGGTAGAAGGTTGTTCGGCCCGATGTAAATTATGAACCGCCCTTAAACGACAAAACGCCCATTTCGAATCCATTAACGTTGCGTACCCCACCCCTCCCACCCCCAAACTAACTGGCCATTACAAAAATCGAATATCAAAAAACGTTGTTTTCAATCCGATTTAAATACAAGAGCTGATTTTCGTAACCCATTAGGTCTTTTGTTCTTGGTTTCCTTTTGCATCTCCAAGTATGTTCTAATTAATGTGTCTACCTAGTCCTTAAAATCTCTGGATCTCTCCATGTCCCATCGAAGAGCAGCTTCGCTACGCTAGGATATCTTATGATCACAATCTCTGCAAAACTCGAGGATTGGAGAGGCCTGCCTTTAGCGGCTGCCTGGTCAAAAGAATACGAAAAGCGGGGGTGGGCCTTACAGCCATTCCGGGCCCGACCTCTAGCTGACTACAGGAGCGCCGGGCTTTTTGCATTACTTGATACACTCCTCGGAATCTTTTAGAAATCCGCGCAGCTGTTGACCCCTAACGATTAAGCACCAAATTAAACGAAGAAATCATCGCTGCTGGCCAAATCGCGCAATCGACTCAGTGACAAACGGTCGTCCCGGATGAGAAGCACCAGAAGGCGTGGTCATGATGTTGGGATCCAACGACAAGGGCAGGGTGGAAGCTGAACTCCTTTGAGACCTTATGGGTGGCGAGGCCATGTGGGTCGTTACAGGCGATTGTTGGCCATCGACGCTGCCGCGGCGCCATTGGATGTGGAAGGGCTGCTCAGGGGCGTAGTTATCGAGTAGTGGATCGTAAGGGTATGCCGGCCTTTCCGGAATCAGGTCCGACATGGCCCGCCTGAGCGCCGGGAGCGGGTTCATGTTTTCAAAAATGGGAGAAGTAATGCTTGTCGCCGTTGGAGGCGCCTCGGGTGATGCAGACAGGGGCGATTTGGCTGTCGTGGCCGACGAAACGGGCCTGAGGATCGTGTTAACGGATGGCAAGGGTGCAAAGGTAGCCCCTATGGGTTGGGCAGCATGAACCTGGGCAGTGGATTGCCCAACGAGACCTCCGGATGGCCGCCTTCCGCTTCTGTCAATCGTGAAGGGTCTTAAGGGTCGTCTGCCTGCCGCAGCAGTTCTGGGATCAGACCTAGACCTTGACAACTCTCGATCCTTCTTAGATGCTTGTTCGCTTGGCTCCTTCTGGGCCTGCTTGTCCGTTTTCTGATCCTGGTCTGACTTCTGCTCATCTGCCCACTTGAGCTTTTTGAACTGCGAGCGCATAACCGATTGAACCTCGGGTATGGGCTCCAGTGGGCTGATGGGACTCCGCTCAGCAGAACGGATTAAGGAGCCACTGCTATGACTAGTGCTGCTCCTGGCGTCGGCTGGGAAGTAATCGACGGTAGAACGACCCGATCTTGATGGCTCCATGGGCAAGTCGGCCGTGGAAGCCGCCTTCTTTGAATTTGGATGAGTGGGGGCTGTCTGCAGCGGTGGAAGGTCTCCAGTCGGTTGGAGTTGCTGCTCTCTTTGGCCTCTGCTCGTCGATGCAGCCCCGGGAACCTGTCGCGGTCTTGGGTCTGGGCAGCGACTCGCGAAGCCTCTCGAAAGGCTTGATGCCTGTGGCCAAGCCCAACCTTCGCGAAGAGGACGACGGTATAGATCTGCAGGGAGAGGCCCCACCTCTTTCAGCCGAAAACCTGTCGGCAAACCATTACCTGTCAGTTGAAAACCAGTCCTAAACCATAATTGGTTGGGCTCCTCCTTTGAAATGAATCTCTAGGAAAGAACGAAAGAAGAGAAAAGAGCAACCAAATAAATGCAAAATGACGCAGGTGTGTCGAACCTCAGTGCCGCCCGCTCGCACGCCAGGTAGAGCTCGTCGACACTGCCAGACGAAACCGAACCGCGCGCTCGACTTTTACAGCGGAAGGGAGTAAGAATCTCCCCAAATTGGCCGAACTGACCTTCTGTGACCCTTCGCAGGTCGGACTTTGCGGGTGATGGAGGTGCCTTGCGAGGCTGCTCACCCCATTCTGGGGCCAGCTCAAAAAGCGGCTTGGGTATTTCATCCGTAACTATGGTGGGGGATCGTGTCATAGCCTCAAGACGCAGAGAGGAGCGGAGCTGTCGGTCCGACAAGGATCGCTTCGGCGAATATTCAAAACCAACAGCCCTTAGCAGCGGTTTACCCACATGGTATTCCACAGACTGCGACTTCGACGTCTGTCGAGAATTGGGACCACTGGATCCTGGCCTCGACCTTACTGGAAGGATTCGAGATGCGGGAGGGTATGTTTCATTTGCATCGTCATCATCGATCGCGTTCTCGGGAAGCTGATTGAGTGATAGCCTGGGGAAGTCTCGAGGGTCGAGAGACGGTGGCGAAGGGTCGCTCTTGTTTTTCAGGATCGACCTCTTAGGCGACGGCCTTTTCGAAGACGGCGGCAGTTGTATGCGGGCCTTTGACTTTTTGGTTCTGGCAAATCGCCTGTTCTTTTGAGGGGCGCGGACGGGAACCGAAATTTGACGTTGATCGCAGGCAGTGATTGTGCAGGATGAAGCCGAGGTACCAGCATCTGAGGCTGGCGATGCGACTGGTGAGGTTCCAAGCGAGTGGGCACTATTTTCCGAGTGATTTGTACTGATGCTGGGGAGCATCTGTGCGATGTTTGTTAGTCAAAGGTTGTGGGAATGTAATAGTCTCAAGTCTATGCATACCTTGGCTGTGTTATGCTGCTGTTGGGGGCAGCCACGGTTGACTGGTTAAAGATATCCTGCCAAATCTTGGCTTGCGCACCAGGGGCTCTTGCCTGGTGCTTTATACCAAGAGTTGTTTTCTCTTCGAGTGTGAATGACTGATTAGGCTAATATCAGCTACTGACACGACAAGGCATGCTGAATAGAAATAGTAGAAGCGTGAGAACAATGGACAAGATTTGCTTCCTGGATTCGAGCGCTATTTGTAAGACCATTACCTTGTAGGGGGCACCATATAGGGAATTGAGATTGATGGGATAAGTGGGTCCCAATTACGATCCTTGTTAGAGCAAGATGTGATACGTTTGGCGAGCGTAGTACTACATTCTCATCTAACCACGCCGGACAAGCCGGCACGAAGACTGAAATCAACCAGGGAAGCGGATTATTTGGGCCCTGCAAGGCACGAGGTATACAGTCGGACAGTAAAATTTGATTCAACGTGATGGGAGGACCCCAGCAGCTCCCAGAGAGTTGGTCGTACATGAGGAAAACCACGGCCATCAGATCCATCTCCAAGTGGTCATCTTCTCAGCGCTGCCACCTAGGACTCAGCTACTCTCCCTTCGTGTTTGTGTTGTAAACTACCTAATTCTAGTAAAGGCCTCCGGCCTCGGAAGTGTTCGTTTGGGCTTGACCAATTTTATCCGTTCAGCTAATACACAGAATGATCCCCAGGACTTGCTAATTCTCGTTGTGGCGAGTTCACGGTTAATATTCGAGAGTGGAACTCAAAAGTATTTGACGTCTTCCCTGGCGACGATTCGACAAAGGTCACCTTCCCCTTCCTTGACACGACCGACGGCGACCCCAAAAAGGCACCTGAGCCCTGGGTGCAAGCATCGCAACTCAAAGACAGAAGACATGTCAATCTCTACCCTGACCAACGAGAAATGGAGGCGGAACAGGGGAAGGTGGAGCTGATCAAAGTCTTGGACACCATCGCAAAAGCCGCTACAGAGTGGAAGTTCCAGTTCCGACCCAAGACTTGTTTCGGAACAGGCATCTGTCCGTTGATTAAGGAGCAAGCCACAGTATACAAACGCTCCTGGAGCGCAGCTTCATCCCATGTGCGCATCCTAGACGAAAGACTGTCTTCTGTACCATGCTTTCCACTTGTTGACAAGCCGAAAAGCTTTATCACGACGAAACGGAAACGAGCGCAGGGATCTAGTGAGGAGGACAACATCAATGTGCCTTGGTTCCACCAGCAATACATCCCTTTGGTGGCCCAAAGGGAGTTCCGCGTATTCCTTACGCCAAAAGACAGCTCGGGTGTGGTCTTCCACTGGGTTCATACTGCTGTTAACCGCGACAACCCAAAAGTGAAAGATATCGTTCTTGTTACCAAACCATCCGGAGACGACAGCGTAGAGTTCACGGGAAATGGCACAACTGAGGAGGAGCTTAAAAATTTTGCACTCTACTACTACGAGAAGTTACGGAAGCTGCTACCGGGCATGTCGTTCGACGATGGCGTTCGCCTGGACATTGGAGCCAGTGGGGATGGGAGGCTTTGGGTTATTGAAGTCACTCCATGGTACTCGGCCCATTACTTTTCAGAGACCAGCTTGCCTTGCCCAAACACACAAGTCTGCAAGGCATTCGCCACATCTTTGGCACGTTCTTTGGCACGTTCCAAAGTCACAGGCTTGTAAGTGGTTAAGGACGGACAAGTCAATAGGACCAATATCAATAAAGTCTTCTTCTTTTTTGGTGAGGTCAAGGTAGCCATCCATAGTCTCCGATCCTGTTGACATGCTAGGCGCCATTTGATCATTGTTTTTCCAATATCCAGAAACATTCACTGACATCCAAAGGTCCATCAGAATCGAGCGGGTTGGTTGCGGAGACACAATCACCTTTCAGTCATGCTTCAGGGATTTATATTCGAGATTAAATGAAGTATTTTGAACAATGATAGCACTCGCATGCGCGCTGGTTTGCTTTTGATCCTTTTAGAAAAATAATGTGGCAGTGAAAGCTTTTTTGCCCCTTAGCCATCTACTTTGCTACCTTCTATGCTGTCCACCCTTATCGCCCGTAGGCCCGTACACTGGAGATAGGAGCAACTGCTTCAGCAATGCGTCAGCTGCGTCGAGGAATCGGCCATGCCACTTGTCCTCAAGCTGCTTAAAGATAAACCTGCACCTATGTTACCATTTTTTGGATCCATAGAGGATGAGGCATTGATGACGCCAAGTTCATGTGTCGCGGAGCCAATGCCGAAGCTATGCTTTCTGAGCCGTATGTTTCCACCATACCCGTCTCCGGCGGAGGGTCCCCTGGATGAGCTATCTCGGAAAGGAGCCCAAAAGTGTTTGGCGAATTTGCTCAAAGTGGGCATGGATCCGCAAATGATGAAAAGGTTGGCTTCGAGAATGCTGGATAAGCAAGTGTGAGATGGGGGCTCTTATTTATAACAATCAAAGATTTAAAAAAACAGAAGACTTACGACCAAACGTTTGCAGGTCCTGCATCCCAGGAAATGTCCGTTGATGTCAACAACGCAGGTAGAAGTTGCAGCCGAATGACCGAAGTGATAACGGTGAAACTAGCAATGCTTAGAATAAACAAAGCGCCGAGCTTCTGGGCCCAACGCATTTTAAGCGGAGAAATGATCGGGATTGGGAGTATGAACAGAATACAATCCGAGGCAATGTTCGAGACTGCGATCGCCATGTATAGGACCGCTGCATCAAGACAGTGACCCGTACCCAATAATTCTGGCACCCAGAAAGACCTAATGGGTCTGCAGCCAAAAAGAAGCATGCTTGCGATGATGATCGTATAAAGGCTAACTGCGCAAATTGTAGCCCAGATCATGCGGTGGAACCATGGGGTCGGCGCAATTTTCCGGTAAAACAACAATATCGACATCTTGGTAAAGCCGTTGCAAAGGATGAAGGAGGGTGCAGCAATATATGAGACCTATGTTGAGCCGAGCTGTTAGGAACATGAGGGAGGAGCAGGCAGAAAGGTCAAAACCTACAATCATGCTGGATTCGAATACCTCGATTGGCATTTCCCATGTGTGATGGCATAAGCCGCCAATGACGATTGAGTGTATTTGTGATGACTGCATTACCATGGAAAAGATCTATTTGTCTGTTAGAGTGGGTAACCAGGTGATAGCTAGATAAGATATACAATAACGAGAGGCAAAACAAAGATACATACCCAAGCAATGCACATAAACCAGTCCTCAATATGAATAGCCTGGATGAGAAAAATCTTGGTGAACATGCGCTGGCACAGTGCGATGAAGGCCAGAAACCCAATGATCCCGAAGACGAGGAAGTGCGCCAGCGCACTCTGTTCTGCCGGGTTCTTGAGATCGGGGGTATAGCCTTTGGGAGGCAGGGCGAAGACGGTAACTCCGTCTACCTCAGAAAAAACTGTCGAAGAGTTTGCAGACATGGCTTGGTTTAGTGTTGATTTTGGAAAGCTATGATCATCTGGGGTTTCCTCGAAAAGAAGCAGCGTATCGAGACGAGTGAACGAGAGCGGAAGTATAAGTTATATAATGGATTGCTGTTGGCTAATCCTTGCCAGGTAACCTAAAAAGCGTTGCAATGTGGTACGGTTCCATTGTCGTCAGCATAACGTTCATAACCCATCTCCATTCAACTCCTTTTCCCTCTTTTACATGTGGTGTTGAAGTTTGCACAACTCTGTACTCGTGCTAATTAGTATCTGCGCATTAGTTATCATCAATTTCATGACAACGCGGTGTTAAACATGCTGCACTTTCGAATGTAGTCTCTCCAAGTCTTTCCTATTTTTGTCGTACATTAATTTTCAGGAGATCCAATGTTTGACGATTGCATAATAACCGTCGTGAAGTATTTCACATAAGCAGCCCCACCGCCCTTGTCTGCAGTAGAGGGACTGACCACCGTATGCGACCGGATTCAATTTAATTCTTGCCGGGCTATCAATCCCTGTTAACTACAGTAGATCCTAGCTAATGACCCGTAGGCTGAGCGAGCAATCTCGGGTAATCGGGATACCTCGGCCATTGTATGGATTGACAGCGAACCAAACCCCCTGTTTACGTGGATCGCAAAGGGTCGTGTGCAACCATAAAAGGCGAGCTCCCCGGTTTTTGATTAACCAACAACAACCTTATTCGCCACCTGCTTAACCCGCTCCTTTCCATCTTGCACGACTTTCATCAGTTATATTGCCATCGGGCACATCCGTTATGCATACCCAGGTCACGGTGTTGGCCGCATACGCCGCTGTACTCATCCCCGCAGCTTTAGCGGCTCATATGGTCCTCCCTAATGTCACTCCATCTGTGGCCAGCAACTCCATGCAGATGCTAAGCTACATCAAAAGGAAGCCCTGTATGCGACGTGATGACTTTTTAAGACATTGGTTTGAAGTTCATGCGCCCATTGGTCAGTTAACCATCCGGCTGTTAACAGCTTGCAGATATTGTAAATTCTTTTGCGTGTTGTTTGGTCTAACTCATTGGACCTAAAAAATCCCACAAACAACAGTCGCCCCTCTGGCTCTTAAATTTGGCATCACTGGCTACTCCCAGATCCAGGCATTCGGGCAGATCCTTCCACAGAACGCGGGCGAGGATGATCCGGCCTCAAATGAGTTGACCTCTTTCGACGGTATTGCCTCGTTCATATATCCAAATGCCTCGGTCCTCTTGGACATGCTCGCTCACCCGTACTACACCGCGGTGGTTGCCAATGACGAAGCCAAGTTCATCGACAAGAAAGCCCACAATGGCGGTCAGGTGGCTGTATACGTCGCCGAGGTAGTTCCTGTCGTCGGCTATGG